>NW_027125666.1:0-64457 GCF_024489055.1 Chanodichthys erythropterus
CACATTGAAGTTGTTTAATTGCAAACGGATTTTGGATATCTCAAACGGTTTGGCCGTGGCGAGGCAACGAATTTATGGCAAGAAAAGGGAAACAAAGTGTTATAACTTCTGCATACATTAATTGATTTTGATGAAACTTTGGCTTAGTCTTCGTTGTACAAGGCTGATCACATTGATTTGACTATTGTGATTCAAAGTCATAGCGCCACCAATTGGAAGCAGAAAATGTGTCACTTTCAGCATACATTGAGATCACCCTCTTATTTTTACCTGATTTGCTTCAAAATTCATCAGAATAATGTTAAAACTTGGCACATGTAATCCTTTGAAAATGGGCAGGGAGGAGGGGCTCTATAGCGGCACCTTGTAGTGCAGTAAATGTGGAGTGAATTTGACATAGTCCTTTGATGTTTAACCGTTTTAAGTGCCTATTGCCCGCTGTGCACAGTTGCCCTGAAGCCACCGGGGTGGCGGTGCCACCGGGCTTGGGCCCGCCATCGCTGCTCGCAGCTATATTTCTTCTAAGGATTATTATTATTTTTTTATTTTTTTTTTTTCCGTCTTCCGGGGCTTTTTGGGGGCCTTAACATGCTCAAAAACTCTTGAAAATTGGCACACAAATTGGAATCCGCGGCCATTAGGACGCCGGAGAGGCTGGTACCCAGGCGTGGCAGGGGGGCTCGACAGCGCCCCCTTGAAAAAAGTCTGAAAATTTGGTCCATATATTAAACATGCTTGCACGTATTAGTATGAAACTCGGTACACATATAGACCTCATCGGGCCGAACAACTTTCGCGCTCTAAGTTAATCGCCACGCCAACAGGAAGTCAGCTATTAAGGGTTGTTTGAAAAACGCATGCTCTGGAATTTGATATACTCCTCCTAGACGATTAATCCGATCGCCACCAAACTCGGTCAGCATGAAGTCAAGACACTGATGATTAAAAATTGCCAGGGGATTTTTGATATCTCAAACGGTTTGGCCGTGGCGAGGCAACGAATTTATGGCGAGAAAAAGGAAACAGGAAATGTGTTATAACGTCTTAATACATATATTGATCTTTATGAAACTTCACGAGTGTGTTCGTTATAGGAGTCTGATCACATGGATGTGACTATTGTGAGTCAAAGTTATAGCGCCACCAACTGGCAGCAGGAAGTGTATCACTTTTTGAAATGTTTTGAGATCACCCTCTTATTTTTACCTGATTTGCTTCAAACTTCATCAGTGTAATGTCAATACACAGCAGATGTAGACCTATGACAGGATTTTTGATATTTGAAATATCGTTGCCATGGCGACAGGTCAAACTGTAATAATATTCTTGAGTGTTTTTGAGGCTCTTAACATGCTTCAATTTGCATGAAACTCGACACACACATCAATATTGTCAACCAGTAGACATGGACAAAGCCATAGAAATGGGCGTGGTGGAGGGGCTCAGTAGCGCCACCTTTTGACAAAAGTGGGGGGTTAGTTTTTCCTACAGTCACCAAACTCGGTACATATATTGATCTCATCAAGCCGGACAATTTTCGAATTTACATTCATTAGCTCCGACCAACAGGAAGTCGGCTATTTTTGTTTGAATGTTAATTTTTTGAAAAAACAGGCTATGAATTTTATACTACTACTCCTACAGGGTTTATCCAATTTACACCAAGCTTTTTTTAACTTGTTGCTAACACTTTGAAGTTGTTTAATTGCAAACGGATTTTGGATATCTCAAACGGTTTGGCCGTGGCGAGGCAACGAATTTATGGCAAGAAAAGGGAAACAAAGTGTTATAACTTCTGCATACATTAATTGATTTTGATGAAACTTTGGCTTAGTCTTCGTTGTACAAGGCTGATCACATGGATTTGACTATTGTGATTCAAAGTCATAGCGCCACCAACTGGAAGCAGAAAATGTGTCACTTTCAGCATACATTGAGATCACCCTCTTATTTTTACCTGATTTGCTTCAAAATTCATCAGAATAATGTTAAAACTTGGCACATGTAATCCTTTGAAAATGGGCAGGGAGGAGGGGCTCTATAGCGGCACCTTGTAGTGCAGTAAATGTGGAGTGAATTTGACATAGTCCTTTGATGTTTAACCATTTTAAGTGCCTATTGCCCGCTGTGCACAGTTGCCCTGAAGCCACCGGGGTGGCGGTGCCACCGGGCTTGGGCCCGCCATCGCTGCTCGCAGCTATATTTAGGGCCCGAGCACCGATGGTGTGAGGACCCTATTGGAATTGCTCCGTTTATTATTATTATTATTATTATTATTATTATTCTCCAAAATAAATCGCATTTTTGAGGGCCTAAACATGCTCTAAAACTCATGAAACTTTGCACACGCGTCAGAAGTGGTGAAAATTTACGTCTGTTATGGGTTTCAGAATTGGGCGGGGCAAAATGGCTCGATAGCGCCACCTAACGTAGTGCCCCTCTCGCTACATTTCACATTGAATTTTGAAATTCGGTACACACATTTATCAGTCCAGTACCTACAAAAAAGTCTCTTGGAGCGAAATCCAAAACCGAACAGGAAGTCAGATATTTTGAGTTGATTCACCGTTTTTTGCATTTTCCAGACGTTGTACTTTAACGAACTCCTCCTAGAGCTTTTATCAGATCAATGTCATATTTGGTCAGTCTAATCTAAAGGCCTTTGCGATGTTAAATTGCGAAGATCTAGAGTTTTCACCAAAGGGCGTGTCCGTGGCGGCCTGACAAATTTTGATGTTTCGCTATGAAACAGGAAGTTGTTGTAACTCGGGTATACAATGTCGGATCTGCCCCAAACTGCACATGCTTTATTAGAGTCCTGGCCTGAAGACATCTTCATGACAATATTCAGTTACTGTCATAGCGCCACCTGCAGGCAACAGGAAATGACATGTTTTACACTGTGATTAACTCCTCATGGAGATTTAACCAGATCAACATCATATGTTGTCAGTCTAATCTTAAGACCTTAGCGATGATAAATATCAAAGATCTTGAGTTTTCGGTGAAGGGCGTGTCCGTGGCGGCCTGACAAAGTCTGATGTTTCGCCATAAAAGAGGAAACTGTTGTAACTCAGGCATACTATGTCCGATCTGCTCCAAACTTCACATGTGTGATAAGAGTCCTAGCCTAAAGACGTCTATATGATAATATTCAGTTAGTCATAGCGCCACCTGCTGGCAACAGGAAGTGGCATGCTTTATACTGTAATTCACTACCAGATTCACATTTCATCATGCCACGAAGTACCAGACATGCTAGAAACACGTTAAATCATGCAACACTTGGCTGAGTGCTAATGTATGCGATTAACGCCACGAAAGAAACAGGAAGTTGTTGTAACTCAGGCATACAATGTCTGATCTGCTTCAAACTTCACATGTTCGATAAAAGTCCTGGCCTGAAGACATCAACATGGCAAAATTCAGTTACGGTCAATGCGCCACCTGTTGGCCGCAGGAAGTGTGGCATTTCGAAATGACTTTGGCATAATTCTCCTGTATTCACTCACTTAAATGCATGACGCCCACTGTTCACTGTTTTCCTGAGGCCAACGGGTGGCGGTGAGCCCGGGTGCGAGGGCCCTCTCAACGCTGCTTGCAGCTTTAATTTATTTATTTTTATTTATTTTTTTTCCGTCTTCCGGGGCTTTTTGGGGGCCTTAACATGCTCAAAAACTCTTGAAAATTGGCACACACATTGGAATCCGCGGCCATTAGGACGCCGGAGAGGCTGGTACCCGGGCGTGGCAGGGGGGCTCGACAGCGCCCCCTTGAAAAAAGTCTGAAAATTTGGTCCATATATTAAACATGCTTGCACGTATTAGTATGAAACTCGGTACACATATAGACCTCATCGGGCCGAACAACTTTCGCGCTCTAAGTTAATCGCCACGCCAACAGGAAGTCAGCTATTAAGGGTTGTTTAAAAAACGCATGCTCTGGAATTTGATATACTCCTCCTAGACGATTAATCCGATCGCCACCAAACTCGGTCAGCATGAAGTCAAGACACTGATGATTAAAAATTGCCAGGGGATTTTTGATATCTCGAACGGTTTGGCCGTGGCGAGGCAACAAATTTATGGCGAGAAAAAGGAAACAGGAAATGTGTTATAACGTCTTAATACATATATTGATCTTTATGAAACTTCACGAGTCTGTTCGTTATAGGAGTCTGATCACATGGATGTGACTATTGTGAGTCAAAGTTATAGCGCCACCAACTGGCAGCAGGAAGTGTATCACTTTTTGAAATGTTTTGAGATCACCCTCTTATTTTTACCTGATTTGCTTCAAACTTCATCAGTGTAATGTCAATACACAGCAGATGTAGACCTATGACAGGATTTTTGATATTTGAAATATTGTTGCCATGGCAACAGGTCAAACTGTAATAATATTCTTGAGTGTTTTTGAGGCTCTTAACATGCTTCAAATTGCATGAAACTCGACACACACATCAATATTGTCAACCAGTAGACATGGACAAAGCCATAGAAATGGGCGTGGTGGAGGGGCTCAGTAGCGCCACCTTTTGACAAAAGTGGGGGGTTAGTTTTTCCTACAGTCACCAAACTCGGTACACATATTATTCTCATCAAGCCGGACAATTTTCTAATTTACATTCATTAGCTCCGACCAACAGGAAGTCAGCTATTTTGGTTTGAATGTTAATTTTTTGAAAAAACAGGCTATGAATTTTATACTACTACTCCTACAGGGTTTATCCAATTTACACCAAGCTTTTTTTAACTTGTTGCGAACACATTGAAGTTGTTTAATTGCAAACGGATTTTGGATATCTCAAACGGTTTGGCCGTGGCGAGGCAACGAATTTATGGCGAGAAAAGGGAAACAGGAAATGTGTTATAACTTCTGCATACATTGATTGATGTTTATGAAACTTCAGGAGTGTGTTGGTTGTAGTAGTCTGATCACATGGATGTAACTATTGTGAGTCAAAGTTATAGCGCCACCAAATGGCAGCAAGAAGTGTATCACTTTTAAAATGCTTTGAGATCACCCTCTTATTTTTACCTGATTTGCTTCAAACTTCATCAGTGTAATGTCAATACACAGCAGATGTAGACCTATGACAGGATTTTTGATATTTGAAATATTGTTGCCATGGCAACAGGTCAAACTGTAATAATATTCTTGAGTGTTTTTGAGGCTCTTAACATGCTTCAAATTGCATGAAACTCGACACACACATCAATATTGTCAACCAGTAGACATGGACAAAGCCATAGAAATGGGCGTGGTGGAGGGGCTCAGTAGCGCCACCTTTTGACAAAAGTGGGGGTTAGTTTTTCCTACAGTCACCAAACTCGGTACACATATTATTCTCATCAAGCCGGACAATTTTCTAATTTACATTCATTAGCTCCGACCAACAGGAAGTCAGCTATTTTGGTTTGAATGTTAATTTTTTGAAAAAACAGGCTATGAATTTTATACTACTACTCCTACAGGGTTTATCCAATTTACACCAAGCTTTTTTTAACTTGTTGCTAACACATTGAAGTTGTTTAATTGCAAACGGATTTTGGATATCTCAAACGGTTTGGCCGTGGCGAGGCAACGAATTTATGGCAAGAAAAGGGAAACAAAGTGTTATAACTTCTGCATACATTAATTGATTTTGATGAAACTTTGGCTTAGTCTTCGTTGTACAAGGCTGATCACATGGATTTGACTATTGTGATTCAAAGTCATAGCGCCACCAACTGGAAGCAGAAAATGTGTCACTTTCAGCATACATTGAGATCACCCTCTTATTTTTACCTGATTTGCTTCAAAATTCATCAGAATAATGTTAAAACTTGGCACATGTAATCCTTTGAAAATGGGCAGTGAGGAGGGGCTCTATAACGGCACCTTGTAGTGCAGTAAATGTGGAGTGAATTTGACATAGTCCTTTGATGTTTAACCGTTTTAAGTGCCTATTGCCCGCTGTGCACAGTTGCCCTGAAGCCACCGGGGTGGCGGTGCCACCGGGCTTGGGCCCGCCATCGCTGTTCGCAGCTATATTTTATTTATTTATTTTTTTTTTTTTTTCGTCTTCCGGGGCTTTTTGGGGGCCTTAACATGCTCAAAAACTCTTGAAAATTGGCACACACATTGGAATCCGCGGCCATTAGGACGCCGGAGAGGCTGGTACCCGGGCGTGGCAGGGGGGCTCGACAGCGCCCCCTTGAAAAAAGTCTGAAAATTTGGTCCATATATTAAACATGCTTGCACGTATTAGTATGAAACTCGGTACACATATAGACCTCATCGGGCCGAACAACTTTCGTGCTCTAAGTTAATCGCCACGCCAACAGGAAGTCAGCTATTAAGGGTTGTTTGAAAAACGCATGCTCTGGAATTTGATATACTCCTCCTAGACGATTAATCCGATCGCCACCAAACTCGGTCAGCATGAAGTCAAGACACTGATGATTAAAAATTGCCAGGGGATTTTTGATATCTCGAACGGTTTGGCCGTGGCGAGGCAACGAATTTATGGCGAGAAAAAGGAAACAGGAAATGTGTTATAACGTCTTAATACATATATTGATCTTTATGAAACTTCACGAGTCTGTTCGTTATAGGAGTCTGATCACATGGATGTGACTATTGTGAGTCAAAGTTATAGCGCCACCAACTGGCAGCAGGAAGTGTATCACTTTTTGAAATGTTTTGAGATCACCCTCTTATTTTTACCTGATTTGCTTCAAACTTCATCAGTGTAATGTCAATACACAGCAGATGTAGACCTATGACAGGATTTTTGATATTTGAAATATTGTTGCCATGGCAACAGGTCAAACTGTAATAATATTCTTGAGTGTTTTTGAGGCTCTTAACATGCTTCAAATTGCATGAAACTCGACACACACATCAATATTGTCAACCAGTAGACATGGACAAAGCCATAGAAATGGGCGTGGTGGAGGGGCTCAGTAGCGCCACCTTTTGACAAAAGTGGGGGGGTTAGTTTTTCCTACAGTCACCAAACTCGGTACACATATTATTCTCATCAAGCCGGACAATTTTCTAATTTACATTCATTAGCTCCGACCAACAGGAAGTCAGCTATTTTGGTTTGAATGTTAATTTTTTGACAAAACAGGCTATGAATTTTATACTACTACTCCTACAGGGTTTATCCAATTTACACCAAGCTTTTTTAACTTGTTGCTAACACATTGAAGTTGTTTAATTGCAAACGGATTTTGGATATCTCAAACGGTTTGGCCGTGGCGAGGCAACGAATTTATGGCAAGAAAAGGGAAACAAAGTGTTATAACTTCTGCATACATTAATTGATTTTGATGAAACTTTGGCTTAGTCTTCGTTGTACAAGGCTGATCACATGGATTTGACTATTGTGATTCAAAGTCATAGCGCCACCAACTGGAAGCAGAAAATGTGTCACTTTCAGCATACATTGAGATCACCCTCTTATTTTTACCTGATTTGCTTCAAAATTCATCAGAATAATGTTAAAACTTGGCACATGTAATCCTTTGAAAATGGGCAGTGAGGAGGGGCTCTATAACGGCACCTTGTAGTGCAGTAAATGTGGAGTGAATTTGACATAGTCCTTTGATGTTTAACCGTTTTAAGTGCCTATTGCCCGCTGTGCACAGTTGCCCTGAAGCCACCGGGGTGGCGGTGCCACCGGGCTTGGGCCCGCCATCGCTGCTCGCAGCTATATTTTATTTATTTATTTTATTTTTTTTTCCGTCTTCCGGGGCTTTTTGGGGGCCTTAACATGCTCAAAAACTCTTGAAAATTGGCACACACATTGGAATCCGCGGCCATTAGGACGCCGGAGAGGCTGGTACCCGGGCGTGGCAGGGGGGCTCGACAGCGCCCCCTTGAAAAAAGTCTGAAAATTTGGTCCATATATTAAACATGCTTGCACGTATTAGTATGAAACTCGGTACACATATAGACCTCATCGGGCCGAACAACTTTCGCGCTCTAAGTTAATCGCCACGCCAACAGGAAGTCAGCTATTAAGGGTTGTTTGAAAAACGCATGCTCTGGAATTTGATATACTCCTCCTAGACGATTAATCTGATCGCCACCAAACTCGGTCAGCATGAAGTCAAGACACTGATGATTAAAAATTGCCAGGGGATTTTTGATATCTCGAACGGTTTGGCCGTGGCGAGGCAACGAATTTATGGCGAGAAAAAGGAAACAGGAAATGTGTTATAACGTCTTAATACATATATTGATCTTTATGAAACTTCACGAGTCTGTTCGTTATAGGAGTCTGATCACATGGATGTGACTATTGTGAGTCAAAGTTATAGCGCCACCAACTGGCAGCAGGAAGTGTATCACTTTTTGAAATGTTTTGAGATCACCCTCTTATTTTTACCTGATTTGCTTCAAACTTCATCAGTGTAATGTCAATACACAGCAGATGTAGACCTATGACAGGATTTTTGATATTTGAAATATTGTTGCCATGGCAACAGGTCAAACTGTAATAATATTCTTGAGTGTTTTTGAGGCTCTTAACATGCTTCAAATTGCATGAAACTCGACACACACATCAATATTGTCAACCAGTAGACATGGACAAAGCCATAGAAATGGGCGTGGTGGAGGGGCTCAGTAGCGCCACCTTTTGACAAAAGTGGGGGGTTAGTTTTTCCTACAGTCACCAAACTCGGTACACATATTATTCTCATCAAGCCGGACAATTTTCTAATTTACATTCATTAGCTCCGACCAACAGGAAGTCAGCTATTTTGGTTTGAATGTTAATTTTTTGACAAAACAGGCTATGAATTTTATACTACTACTCCTACAGGGTTTATCCAATTTACACCAAGCTTTTTTAACTTGTTGCTAACACATTGAAGTTGTTTAATTGCAAACGGATTTTGGATATCTCAAACGGTTTGGCCGTGGCGAGGCAACGAATTTATGGCAAGAAAAGGGAAACAAAGTGTTATAACTTCTGCATACATTAATTGATTTTGATGAAACTTTGGCTTAGTCTTCGTTGTACAAGGCTGATCACATGGATTTGACTATTGTGATTCAAAGTCATAGCGCCACCAACTGGAAGCAGAAAATGTGTCACTTTCAGCATACATTGAGATCACCCTCTTATTTTTACCTGATTTGCTTCAAAATTCATCAGAATAATGTTAAAACTTGGCACATGTAATCCTTTGAAAATGGGCAGTGAGGAGGGGCTCTATAACGGCACCTTGTAGTGCAGTAAATGTGGAGTGAATTTGACATAGTCCTTTGATGTTTAACCGTTTTAAGTGCCTATTGCCCGCTGTGCACAGTTGCCCTGAAGCCACCGGGGTGGCGGTGCCACCGGGCTTGGGCCCGCCATCGCTGCTCGCAGCTATATTTTATTTATTTATTTTTTTTTTTTTTCCGTCTTCCGGGGCTTTTTGGGGGCCTTAACATGCTCAAAAACTCTTGAAAATTGGCACACACATTGGAATCCGCGGCCATTAGGACACCGGAGAGGCTGGTACCCGGGCGTGGCAGGGGGGCTCGACAGCGCCCCCTTGAAAAAAGTCTGAAAATTTGGTCCATATATTAAACATGCTTGCACGTATTAGTATGAAACTCGGTACACATATAGACCTCATCGGGCCGAACAACTTTCGCGCTCTAAGTTAATCGCCACGCCAACAGGAAGTCAGCTATTAAGGGTTGTTTGAAAAACGCATGCTCTGGAATTTGATATACTCCTCCTAGACGATTAATCCGATCGCCACCAAACTCGGTCAGCATGAAGTCAAGACACTGATGATTAAAAATTGCCAGGGGATTTTTGATATCTCGAACGGTTTGGCCGTGGCGAGGCAACGAATTTATGGCGAGAAAAAGGAAACAGGAAATGTGTTATAACGTCTTAATACATATATTGATCTTTATGAAACTTCACGAGTCTGTTCGTTATAGGAGTCTGATCACATGGATGTGACTATTGTGAGTCAAAGTTATAGCGCCACCAACTGGCAGCAGGAAGTGTATCACTTTTTGAAATGTTTTGAGATCACCCTCTTATTTTTACCTGATTTGCTTCAAACTTCATCAGTGTAATGTCAATACACAGCAGATGTAGACCTATGACAGGATTTTTGATATTTGAAATATTGTTGCCATGGCAACAGGTCAAACTGTAATAATATTCTTGAGTGTTTTTGAGGCTCTTAACATGCTTCAAATTGCATGAAACTCGACACACACATCAATATTGTCAACCAGTAGACATGGACAAAGCCATAGAAATGGGCGTGGTGGAGGGGCTCAGTAGCGCCACCTTTTGACAAAAGTGGGGGGGTTAGTTTTTCCTACAGTCACCAAACTCGGTACACATATTATTCTCATCAAGCCGGACAATTTTCTAATTTACATTCATTAGCTCCGACCAACAGGAAGTCAGCTATTTTGGTTTGAATGTTAATTTTTTGACAAAACAGGCTATGAATTTTATACTACTACTCCTACAGGGTTTATCCAATTTACACCAAGCTTTTTTTAACTTGTTGCGAACACATTGAAGTTGTTTAATTGCAAACGGATTTTGGATATCTCAAACGGTTTGGCCGTGGCGAGGCAACGAATTTATGGCGAGAAAAGGGAAACAGGAAATGTGTTATAACTTCTGCATACATTGATTGATGTTTATGAAACTTCAGGAGTGTGTTGGTTGTAGTAGTCTGATCACATGGATGTAACTATTGTGAGTCAAAGTTATAGCGCCACCAAATGGCAGCAAGAAGTGTATCACTTTTAAAATGCTTTGAGATCACCCTCTTATTTTTACCTGATTTGCTTCAAACTTCATCAGTGTAATGTCAATACACAGCAGATGTAGACCTATGACAGGATTTTTGATATTTGAAATATCGTTGCCATGGCGACAGGTCAAACTGTAATAATATTCTTGAGTGTTTTTGAGGCTCTTAACATGCTTCAATTTGCATGAAACTCGACACACACATCAATATTGTCAACCAGTAGACATGGACAAAGCCATAGAAATGGGCGTGGTGGAGGGGCTCAGTAGCGCCACCTTTTGACAAAAGTGGGGGTTAGTTTTTCCTACAGTCACCAAACTCGGTACACATATTATTCTCATCAAGCCGGACAATTTTCTAATTTACATTCATTAGCTCCGACCAACAGGAAGTCAGCTATTTTGGTTTGAATGTTAATTTTTTGAAAAAACAGGCTATGAATTTTATACTACTACTCCTACAGGGTTTATCCAATTTACACCAAGCTTTTTTAACTTGTTGCTAACACATTGAAGTTGTTTAATTGCAAACGGATTTTGGATATCTCAAACGGTTTGGCCGTGGCGAGGCAACGAATTTATGGCAAGAAAAGGGAAACAAAGTGTTATAACTTCTGCATACATTAATTGATTTTGATGAAACTTTGGCTTAGTCTTCGTTGTACAAGGCTGATCACATGGATTTGACTATTGTGATTCAAAGTCATAGCGCCACCAACTGGAAGCAGAAAATGTGTCACTTTCAGCATACATTGAGATCACCCTCTTATTTTTACCTGATTTGCTTCAAAATTCATCAGAATAATGTTCAAACTTGGCACATGTAATCCTTTGAAAATGGGCAGGGAGGAGGGGCTCTATAGCGGCACCTTGTAGTGCAGTAAATGTGGAGTGAATTTGACATAGTCCTTTGATGTTTAACCGTTTTAAGTGCCTATTGCCCGCTGTGCACAGTTGCTCTGAAGCCACCGGGGTGGCGGTGCCACCGGGCTTGGGCCCGCCATCGCTGCTCGCAGCTACATTTATTTATTTATTTTTTTTTTTATTTTTTTTTTTATTTTTTTTTCGTCTTCCGGGGCTTTTTGGGGGCCTTAACATGCTCAAAAACTCTTGAAAATTGGCACACACATTGGAATCCGCGGCCATTAGGACGCCGGAGAGGCTGGTACCCGGGCGTGGCAGGGGGGCTCGACAGCGCCCCCTTGAAAAAAGTCTGAAAATTTGGTCCATATATTAAACATGCTTGCACGTATTAGTATGAAACTCGGTACACATATAGACCTCATCGGGCCGAACAACTTTCGCGCTCTAAGTTAATCGCCACGCCAACAGGAAGTCAGCTATTAAGGGTTGTTTGAAAAACGCATGCTCTGGAATTTGATATACTCCTCCTAGACGATTAATCCGATCGCCACCAAACTCGGTCAGCATGAAGTCAAGACACTGATGATTAAAAATTGCCAGGGGATTTTTGATATCTCGAACGGTTTGGCCGTGGCGAGGCAACGAATTTATGGCGAGAAAAAGGAAACAGGAAATGTGTTATAACGTCTTAATACATATATTGATCTTTATGAAACTTCACGAGTCTGTTCGTTATAGGAGTCTGATCACATGGATGTGACTATTGTGAGTCAAAGTTATAGCGCCACCAACTGGCAGCAGGAAGTGTATCACTTTTTGAAATGTTTTGAGATCACCCTCTTATTTTTACCTGATTTGCTTCAAACTTCATCAGTGTAATGTCAATACACAGCAGATGTAGACCTATGACAGGATTTTTGATATTTGAAATATTGTTGCCATGGCAACAGGTCAAACTGTAATAATATTCTTGAGTGTTTTTGAGGCTCTTAACATGCTTCAAATTGCATGAAACTCGACACACACATCAATATTGTCAACCAGTAGACATGGACAAAGCCATAGAAATGGGCGTGGTGGAGGGGCTCAGTAGCGCCACCTTTTGACAAAAGTGGGGGGGTTAGTTTTTCCTACAGTCACCAAACTCGGTACACATATTATTCTCATCAAGCCGGACAATTTTCTAATTTACATTCATTAGCTCCGACCAACAGGAAGTCAGCTATTTTGGTTTGAATGTTAATTTTTTGACAAAACAGGCTATGAATTTTATACTACTACTCCTACAGGGTTTATCCAATTTACACCAAGCTTTTTTTAACTTGTTGCTAACACATTGAAGTTGTTTAATTGCAAACGGATTTTGGATATCTCAAACGGTTTGGCCGTGGCGAGGCAACGAATTTATGGCAAGAAAAGGGAAACAAAGTGTTATAACTTCTGCATACATTAATTGATTTTGATGAAACTTTGGCTTAGTCTTCGTTGTACAAGGCTGATCACATGGATTTGACTATTGTGATTCAAAGTCATAGCGCCACCAACTGGAAGCAGAAAATGTGTCACTTTCAGCATACATTGAGATCACCCTCTTATTTTTACCTGATTTGCTTCAAAATTCATCAGAATAATGTTAAAACTTGGCACATGTAATCCTTTGAAAATGGGCAGTGAGGAGGGGCTCTATAACGGCACCTTGTAGTGCAGTAAATGTGGAGTGAATTTGACATAGTCCTTTGATGTTTAACCGTTTTAAGTGCCTATTGCCCGCTGTGCACAGTTGCCCTGAAGCCACCGGGGTGGCGGTGCCACCGGGCTTGGGCCCGCCATCGCTGCTCGCAGCTATATTTTATTTATTTATTTTATTTTTTTTTCCGTCTTCCGGGGCTTTTTGGGGGCCTTAACATGCTCAAAAACTCTTGAAAATTGGCACACACATTGGAATCCGCGGCCATTAGGACGCCGGAGAGGCTGGTACCCGGGCGTGGCAGGGGGGCTCGACAGCGCCCCCTTGAAAAAAGTCTGAAAATTTGGTCCATATATTAAACATGCTTGCACGTATTAGTATGAAACTCGGTACACATATAGACCTCATCGGGCCGAACAACTTTCGCGCTCTAAGTTAATCGCCACGCCAACAGGAAGTCAGCTATTAAGGGTTGTTTGAAAAACGCATGCTCTGGAATTTGATATACTCCTCCTAGACGATTAATCCGATCGCCACCAAACTCGGTCAGCATGAAGTCAAGACACTGATGATTAAAAATTGCCAGGGGATTTTTGATATCTCGAACGGTTTGGCCGTGGCGAGGCAACGAATTTATGGCGAGAAAAAGGAAACAGGAAATGTGTTATAACGTCTTAATACATATATTGATCTTTATGAAACTTCACGAGTCTGTTCGTTATAGGAGTCTGATCACATGGATGTGACTATTGTGAGTCAAAGTTATAGCGCCACCAACTGGCAGCAGGAAGTGTATCACTTTTTGAAATGTTTTGAGATCACCCTCTTATTTTTACCTGATTTGCTTCAAACTTCATCAGTGTAATGTCAATACACAGCAGATGTAGACCTATGACAGGATTTTTGATATTTGAAATATTGTTGCCATGGCAACAGGTCAAACTGTAATAATATTCTTGAGTGTTTTTGAGGCTCTTAACATGCTTCAAATTGCATGAAACTCGACACACACATCAATATTGTCAACCAGTAGACATGGACAAAGCCATAGAAATGGGCGTGGTGGAGGGGCTCAGTAGCGCCACCTTTTGACAAAAGTGGGGGGGTTAGTTTTTCCTACAGTCACCAAACTCGGTACACATATTATTCTCATCAAGCCGGACAATTTTCTAATTTACATTCATTAGCTCCGACCAACAGGAAGTCAGCTATTTTGGTTTGAATGTTAATTTTTTGACAAAACAGGCTATGAATTTTATACTACTACTCCTACAGGGTTTATCCAATTTACACCAAGCTTTTTTTAACTTGTTGCGAACACATTGAAGTTGTTTAATTGCAAACGGATTTTGGATATCTCAAACGGTTTGGCCGTGGCGAGGCAACGAATTTATGGCGAGAAAAGGGAAACAGGAAATGTGTTATAACTTCTGCATACATTGATTGATGTTTATGAAACTTCAGGAGTGTGTTGGTTGTAGTAGTCTGATCACATGGATGTAACTATTGTGAGTCAAAGTTATAGCGCCACCAAATGGCAGCAAGAAGTGTATCACTTTTAAAATGCTTTGAGATCACCCTCTTATTTTTACCTGATTTGCTTCAAACTTCATCAGTGTAATGTCAATACACAGCAGATGTAGACCTATGACAGGATTTTTGATATTTGAAATATCGTTGCCATGGCGACAGGTCAAACTGTAATAATATTCTTGAGTGTTTTTGAGGCTCTTAACATGCTTCAATTTGCATGAAACTCGACACACACATCAATATTGTCAACCAGTAGACATGGACAAAGCCATAGAAATGGGCGTGGTGGAGGGGCTCAGTAGCGCCACCTTTTGACAAAAGTGGGGGTTAGTTTTTCCTACAGTCACCAAACTCGGTACATATATTGATCTCATCAAGCCGGACAATTTTCTAATTTACATTCATTAGCTCCGACCAACAGGAAGTCGGCTATTTTGGTTTGAATGTTAATTTTTTGAAAAAACAGGCTATGAATTTTATACTACTACTCCTACAGGGTTTATCCAATTTACACCAAGCTTTTTTTAACTTGTTGCTAACACATTGAAGTTGTTTAATTGCAAACGGATTTTGGATATCTCAAACGGTTTGGCCGTGGCGAGGCAACGAATTTATGGCAAGAAAAGGGAAACAAAGTGTTATAACTTCTGCATACATTAATTGATTTTGATGAAACTTTGGCTTAGTCTTCGTTGTACAAGGCTGATCACATGGATTTGACTATTGTGATTCAAAGTCATAGCGCCACCAACTGGAAGCAGAAAATGTTTCACTTTCAGCATACATTGAGATCACCCTCTTATTTTTACCTGATTTGCTTCAAAATTCATCAGAATAATGTTAAAACTTGGCACATGTAATCCTTTGAAAATGGGCAGGGAGGAAGGGCTCTATAACGGCACCTTGTAGTGCAGTAAATGTGGAGTGAATTTGACATAGTCCTTTGATGTTTAACCGTTTTAAGTGCCTATTGCCCGCTGTGCACAGTTGCCCTGAAGCCACCGGGGTGGCGGTGCCACCGGGGTGGCGGTGCCACCGGGCTTGGGCCCGCCATCGCTGCTCGCAGCTATATTTAGGGCCCAAGCGAAAATTCGCGAAGGGCCCTCTTGTTCTTCTAAGGATTATTATTATTTTTTTAGGGCCCAAGCGAAAATTCGCGCAGGGCCCTCTTGTTCTTCTAAGGATTATTAGGGCCCAAGCGAAAATTCGCGCAGGGCCCTCTTGTTCTTCTAAGGATTATTATTATTTTTTTTATTTTTTTTTTTTTATTTTTTTTTTTTTCCGTCTTCCGGGGCTTTTTGGGGGCCTTAACATGCTCAAAAACTCTTGAAAATTGGCACACACATTGGAATCCGCGGCCATTAGGACGCCGGAGAGGCTGGTACCCGGGCGTGGCAGGGGGGCTCGACAGCGCCCCCTTGAAAAAAGTCTGAAAATTTGGTCCATATATTAAACATGCTTGCACGTATTAGTATGAAACTCGGTACACATATAGACCTCATCGGGCCGAACAACTTTCGCGCTCTAAGTTAATCGCCACGCCAACAGGAAGTCAGCTATTAAGGGTTTTTTGAAAAACGCATGCTCTGGAATTTGATATACTCCTCCTAGACGATTAATCCGATCGCCACCAAACTCGGTCAGCATGAAGTCAAGACACTGATGATTAAAAATTGCCAGGGGATTTTTGATATCTCGAACGGTTTGGCCGAGGCGAGGCAACGAATTTATGGCGAGAAAAAGGAAACAGGAAATGTGTTATAACGTCTTAATACATATATTGATCTTTATGAAACTTCACGAGTGTGTTCGATATAGGAGTCTGATCACATGGATGTGACTATTGTGAGTCAAAGTTATAGCGCCACCAAATGGCAGCAGGAAGTGTATCACTTTTTGAAATGTTTTGAGATCACCCTCTTATTTTTACCTGATTTGCTTCAAACTTCATCAGTGTAATGTCAATACACAGCAGATGTAGACCTATGACAGGATTTTTGATATTTGAAATATTGTTGCCATGGCAACAGGTCAAACTGTAATAATATTCTTGAGTGTTTTTGAGGCTCTTAACATGCTTCAAATTGCATGAAACTCGACACACACATCAATATTGTCAACCAGTAGACATGGACAAAGCCATAGAAATGGGCGTGGTGGAGGGGCTCAGTAGCGCCACCTTTTGACAAAAGTGGGGGGGTTAGTTTTTCCTACAGTCACCAAACTCGGAACACATATTGTTCTCATCAAGCCGGACAATTTTCTAATTTACATTCATTAGCTCCGACCAACAGGAAGTCAGCTATTTTGGTTTGAATGTTAATTTTTTGAAAAAACAGGCTATGAATTTTATACTACTACTCCTACAGGGTTTATCCAATTTACACCAAGCTTTTTTTAACTTGTTGCGAACACATTGAAGTTGTTTAATTGCAAACGGATTTTGGATATCTCAAACGATTTGGCCGTGGCGAGGCAACGAATTTATGGCGAGAAAAGGGAAACAGGAAATGTGTTATAACTTCTGCATACATTGATTGATGTTTATGAAACTTCAGGAGTGTGTTGGTTGTAGTAGTCTGATCACATGGATGTAACTATTGTGAGTCAAAGTTATAGCGCCACCAAATGGCAGCAAGAAGTGTATCACTTTTAAAATGCTTTGAGATCACCCTCTTATTTTTACCTGATTTGCTGCAAACTTCATCAGTGTAATGTCAATACACAGCAGATGTAGACCTATGACAGGATTTTTGATATTTGAAATATTGTTGCCATGGCAACAGGTCAAACTGTAATAATATTCTTGAGTGTTTTTGAGGCTCTTAACATGCTTCAAATTGCATGAAACTCGACACACACATCAATATTGTCAACCAGTAGACATGGATAAAGCCATAGAAATGGGCGTGGTGGAGGGGCTCAGTAGCGCCACCTTTTGACAAAAGTGGGGGTTAGTTTTTCCTACAGTCACCAAACTCGGTACACATATTATTCTCATCAAGCCGGACAATTTTCTAATTTACATTCATTAGCTCCGACCAACAGGAAGTCAGCTATTTTGGTTTGAATGTTAATTTTTTGAAAAAACAGGCTATGAATTTTATACTACTACTCCTACAGGGTTTATCCAATTTACACCAAGCTTTTTTTAACTTGTTGCTAACACATTGAAGTTGTTTAATTGCAAACGGATTTTGGATATCTCAAACGGTTTGGCCGTGGCGAGGCAACGAATTTATGGCAAGAAAAGGGAAACAAAGTGTTATAACTTCTGCATACATTAATTGATTTTGATGAAACTTTGGCTTAGTCTTCGTTGTACAAGGCTGATCACATGGATTTGACTATTGTGATTCAAAGTCATAGCGCCACCAACTGGAAGCAGAAAATGTGTCACTTTCAGCATACATTGAGATCACCCTCTTATTTTTACCTGATTTGCTTCAAAATTCATCAGAATAATGTTCAAACTTGGCACATGTAATCCTTTGAAAATGGGCAGGGAGGAGGGGCTCTATAGCGGCACCTTGTAGTGCAGTAAATGTGGAGTGAATTTGACATAGTCCTTTGATGTTTAACCGTTTTAAGTGCCTATTGCCCGCTGTGCACAGTTGCTCTGAAGCCACCGGGGTGGCGGTGCCACCGGGCTTGGGCCCGCCATCGCTGCTCGCAGCTACATTTATTTATTTATTTATTTTTTTATTTTATTTATTTTTTTTTTTTCGTCTTCCGGGGCTTTTTGGGGGCCTTAACATGCTCAAAAACTCTTGAAAATTGGCACACACATTGGAATCCGCGGCCATTAGGACGCCGGAGAGGCTGGTACCCGGGCGTGGCAGGGGGGCTCGACAGCGCCCCCTTGAAAAAAGTCTGAAAATTTGGTCCATATATTAAACATGCTTGCACGTATTAGTATGAAACTCGGTACACATATAGACCTCATCGGGCCGAACAACTTTCGCGCTCTAAGTTAATCGCCACGCCAACAGGAAGTCAGCTATTAAGGGTTGTTTGAAAAACGCATGCTCTGGAATTTGATATACTCCTCCTAGACGATTAATCCGATCGCCACCAAACTCGGTCAGCATGAAGTCAAGACACTGATGATTAAAAATTGCCAGGGGATTTTTGATATCTCGAACGGTTTGGCCGTGGCGAGGCAACGAATTTATGGTGAGAAAAAGGAAACAGGAAATGTGTTATAACGTCTTAATACATATATTGATCTTTATGAAACTTCACGAGTGTGTTCGTTATAGGAGTCTGATCACATGGATGTGACTATTGTGAGTCAAAGTTATAGCGCCACCAACTGGCAGCAGGAAGTGTATCACTTTTTGAAATGTTTTGAGATCACCCTCTTATTTTTACCTGATTTGCTTCAAACTTCATCAGTGTAATGTCAATACACAGCAGATGTAGACCTATGACAGGATTTTTGATATTTGAAATATTGTTGCCATGGCAACAGGTCAAACTGTAATAATATTCTTGAGTGTTTTTGAGGCTCTTAACATGCTTCAAATTGCATGAAACTCGACACACACATCAATATTGTCAACCAGTAGACATGGACAAAGCCATAGAAATGGGCGTGGTGGAGGGGCTCAGTAGCGCCACCTTTTGACAAAAGTGGGGGTTAGTTTTTCCTACAGTCACCAAACTCGGTACACATATTATTCTCATCAAGCCGGACAATTTTCTAATTTACATTCATTAGCTCCGACCAACAGGAAGTCAGCTATTTTGGTTTGAATGTTAATTTTTTGAAAAAACAGGCTATGAATTTTATACTACTACTCCTACAGGGTTTATCCAATTTACACCAAGCTTTTTTTAACTTGTTGCGAACACATTGAAGTTGTTTAATTGCAAACGGATTTTGGATATCTCAAACGGTTTGGCCGTGGCGAGGCAACGAATTTATGGCGAGAAAAGGGAAACAGGAAATGTGTTATAACTTCTGCATACATTGATTGATGTTTATGAAACTTCAGGAGTGTGTTGGTTGTAGTAGTCTGATCACATGGATGTAACTATTGTGAGTCAAAGTTATAGCGCCACCAAATGGCAGCAAGAAGTGTATCACTTTTAAAATGCTTTGAGATCACCCTCTTATTTTTACCTGATTTGCTTCAAACTTCATCAGTGTAATGTCAATACACAGCAGATGTAGACCTATGACAGGATTTTTGATATTTGAAATATTGTTGCCATGGCAACAGGTCAAACTGTAATAATATTCTTGAGTGTTTTTGAGGCTCTTAACATGCTTCAAATTGCATGAAACTCGACACACACATCAATATTGTCAACCAGTAGACATGGACAAAGCCATAGAAATGGGCGTGGTGGAGGGGCTCAGTAGCGCCACCTTTTGACAAAAGTGGGGGGGATAGTTTTTCCTACAGTCACCAAACTCGGTACACATATTATTCTCATCAAGCCGGACAATTTTCTAATTTACATTCATTAGCTCCGACCAACAGGAAGTCAGCTATTTTGGTTTGAATGTTAATTTTTTGAAAAAACAGGCTATGAATTTTATACTACTACTCCTACAGGGTTTATCCAATTTACACCAAGCTTTTTTAACTTGTTGCTAACACATTGAAGTTGTTTAATTGCAAACGGATTTTGGATATCTCAAACGGTTTGGCCGTGGCGAGGCAACAAATTTATGGCAAGAAAAGGGAAACAAAGTGTTATAACTTCTGCATACATTAATTGATTTTGATGAAACTTTGGCTTAGTCTTCGTTGTACAAGGCTGATCACATGGATTTGAGTATTGTGATTCAAAGTCATAGCGCCACCAACTGGAAGCAGAAAATGTGTCACTTTCAGCATACATTGAGATCACCCTCTAATTTTTACCTGATTTGCTTCAAAATTCATCAGAATAATGTTAAAACTTGGCACATGTAATCCTTTGAAAATGGGCAGGGAGGAGGGGCTCTATAACGGCACCTTGTAGTGCAGTAAATGTGGAGTGAATTTGACATAGTCCTTTGATGTTTAACCGTTTTAAGTGCCTATTGCCCGCTGTGCACAGTTGCCCTGAAGCCACCGGGGTGGCGGTGCCACCGGGCTTGGGCCCGCCATCGCTGCTCGCAGCTATATTTATTATTATTTTTTATTTTTTTTTATTTTTTTTTTCCGTCTTCCGGGGCTTTTTGGGGGCCTTAACATGCTCAAAAACTCTTGAAAATTGGCACACACATTGGAATCCGCGGCCATTAGGACGCCGGAGAGGCTGGTACCCGGGCGTGGCAGGGGGGCTCGACAGCGCCCCCTTGAAAAAAGTCTGAAAATTTGGTCCATATATTAAACATGCTTGCACGTATTAGTATGAAACTCGGTACACATATAGACCTCATCGGGCCGAACAACTTTCGCGCTCTAAGTTAATCGCCACGCCAACAGGAAGTCAGCTATTAAGGGTTGTTTGAAAAACGCATGCTCTGGAATTTGATATACTCCTCCTAGACGATTAATCCGATCGCCACCAAACTCGGTCAGCATGAAGTCAAGACACTGATGATTAAAAATTGCCAGGGGATTTTTGATATCTCGAACGGTTTGGCCGTGGCGAGGCAACGAATTTATGGCGAGAAAAAGGAAACAGGAAATGTGTTATAACATCTTAATACATATATTGATCTTTATGAAACTTCACGAGTCTGTTCGTTATAGGAGTCTGATCACATGGATGTGACTATTGTGAGTCAAAGTTATAGCGCCACCAACTGGCAGCAGGAAGTGTATCACTTTTTGAAATGTTTTGAGATCACCCTCTTATTTTTACCTGATTTGCTTCAAACTTCATCAGTGTAATGTCAATACACAGCAGATGTAGACCTATGACAGGATTTTTGATATTTGAAATATTGTTGCCATGGCAACAGGTCAAACTGTAATAATATTCTTGAGTGTTTTTGAGGCTCTTAACATGCTTCAAATTGCATGAAACTCGACACACACATCAATATTGTCAACCAGTAGACATGGACAAAGCCATAGAAATGGGCGTGGTGGAGGGGCTCAGTAGCGCCACCTTTTGACAAAAGTGGGGGTTAGTTTTTCCTACCGTCACCAAACTCGGTACACATATTATTCTCATCAAGCCGGACAATTTTCTAATTTACATTCATTAGCTCCGACCAACAGGAAGTCAGCTATTTTGGTTTGAATGTTAATTTTTTGAAAAAACAGGCTATGAATTTTATACTACTACTCCTACAGGGTTTATCCAATTTACACCAAGCTTTTTTAACTTGTTGCGAACACATTGAAGTTGTTTAATTGCAAACGGATTTTGGATATCTCAAACGGTTTGGCCGTGGCGAGGCAACGAATTTATGGCGAGAAAAGGGAAACAGGAAATGTGTTATAACTTCTGCATACATTGATTGATGTTTATGAAACTTCAGGAGTGTGTTGGTTGTAGTAGTCTGATCACATGGATGTAACTATTGTGAGTCAAAGTTATAGCGCCACCAAATGGCAGCAAGAAGTGTATCACTTTTAAAATGCTTTGAGATCACCCTCTTATTTTTACCTGATTTGCTTCAAACTTCATCAGTGTAATGTCAATACACAGCAGATGTAGACCTATGACAGGATTTTTGATATTTGAAATATTGTTGCCATGGCAACAGGTCAAACTGTAATAATATTCTTGAGTGTTTTTGAGGCTCTTAACATGCTTCAAATTGCATGAAACTCGACACACACATCAATATTGTCAACCAGTAGACATGGACAAAGCCATAGAAATGGGCGTGGTGGAGGGGCTCAGTAGCGCCACCTTTTGACAAAAGTGGGGGGGTTAGTTTTTCCTACAGTCACCAAACTCGGTACACATATTTTTCTCATCAAGCCGGACAATTTTCTAATTTACATTCATTAGCTCCGACCAACAGGAAGTCAGCTATTTTGGTTTGAATGTTAATTTTTTTGAAAAAACAGGCTATGAATTTTATACTACTACTCCTACAGGGTTTATCCAATTTACACCAAGCTTGTTTTAACGTGTTGCTAACACATTGAAGTTGTTTAATTGCAAACGGATTTTGGATATCTCAAACGGTTTGGCCGTGGCGAGGCAACGAATTTATGGCAAGAAAAGGGAAACAAAGTGTTATAACTTCTGCATACATTAATTGATTTTGATGAAACTTTGGCTTAGTCTTCGTTGTACAAGGCTGATCACATGGATTTGACTATTGTGATTCAAAGTCATAGCGCCACCAACTGGAAGCAGAAAATGTGTCACTTTCAGCATACATTGAGATCACCCTCTTATTTTTACCTGATTTGCTTCAAAATTCATCAGAATAATGTTAAAACTTGGCACATGTAATCCTTTGAAAATGGGCAGGGAGGAGGGGCTCTATAGCGGCACCTTGTAGTGCAGTAAATGTGGAGTGAATTTGACATAGTCCTTTGATGTTTAACCGTTTTAAGTGCCTATTGCCCGCTGTGCACAGTTGCCCTGAAGCCACCGGGGTGGCGGTGCCACCGGGCTTGGGCCCGCCATCGCTGCTCGCAGCTATATTTATTATTTTTTTTATATTTTTTTTTTTTTTTTTTTTTCGTCTTCCGGGGCTTTTTGGGGGCCTTAACATGCTCAAAAACTCTTGAAAATTGGCACACACATTGGAATCCGCGGCCATTAGGACGCCGGAGAGGCTGGTACCCGGGCGTGGCAGGGGGGCTCGACAGCGCCCCCTTGAAAAAAGTCTGAAAATTTGGTCCATATATTAAACATGCTTGCACGTATTAGTATGAAACTCGGTACACATATAGACCTCATCGGGCCGAACAACTTTCGCGCTCTAAGTTAATCGCCACGCCAACAGGAAGTCAGCTATTAAGGGTTGTTTGAAAAACGCATGCTCTGGAATTTGATATACTCCTCCTAGACGATTAATCCGATTGCCACCAAACTCGGTCAGCATGAAGTCAAGACACTGATGATTAAAAATTGCCAGGGGATTTTTGATATCTCGAACGGTTTGGCCGTGGCGAGGCAACGAATTTATGGCGAGAAAAAGGAAACAGGAAATGTGTTATAACATCTTAATACATATATTGATCTTTATGAAACTTCACGAGTGTGTTCGTTATAGGAGTCTGATCACATGGATGTGACTATTGTGAGTCAAAGTTATAGCGCCACCAACTGGCAGCAGGAAGTGTATCACTTTTTGAAATGTTTTGAGATCACCCTCTTATTTTTACCTGATTTGCTTCAAACTTCATCAGTGTAATGTCAATACACAGCAGATGTAGACCTATGACAGGATTTTTGATATTTGAAATATTGTTGCCATGGCAACAGGTCAAATTGTAATAATATTCTTGAGTGTTTTTGAGGCTCTTAACATGCTTCAAATTGCATGAAACTCGACACACACATCAATATTGTCAACCAGTAGACATGGACAAAGCCATAGAAATGGGCGTGGTGGAGGGGCTCAGTAGCGCCACCTTTTGACAAAAGTGGGGGTTACTTTTTCCTACAGTCACCAAACTCGGTACACATATTATTCTCATCAAGCCGGACAATTTTCTAATTTACATTCATTAGCTCCGACCAACAGGAAGTCAGCTATTTTGGTTTGAATGTTAATTTTTTGAAAAAACAGGCTATGAATTTTATACTACTACTCCTACAGGGTTTATCCAATTTACACCAAGCTTTTTTTAACTTGTTGCGAACACATTGAAGTTGTTTAATTGCAAACGGATTTTGGATATCTCAAACGGTTTGGCCGTGGCGAGGCAACGAATTTATGGCGAGAAAAGGGAAACAGGAAATGTGTTATAACTTCTGCATACATTGATTGATGTTTATGAAACTTCAGGAGTGTGTTGGTTGTAGTAGTCTGATCACATGGATGTAACTATTGTGAGTCAAAGTTATAGCGCCACCAAATGGCAGCAAGAAGTGTATCACTTTTAAAATGCTTTGAGATCACCCTCTTATTTTTACCTGATTTGCTTCAAACTTCATCAGTGTAATGTCAATACACAGCAGATGTAGACCTATGACAGGATTTTTGATATTTGAAATATTGTTGCCATGGCAACAGGTCAAACTGTAATAATATTCTTGAGTGTTTTTGAGGCTCTTAACATGCTTCAAATTGCATGAAACTCGACACACACATCAATATTGTCAACCAGTAGACATGGACAAAGCCATAGAAATGGGCGTGGTGGAGGGGCTCAGTAGCGCCACCTTTTGACAAAAGTGGGGGGGTTAGTTTTTCCTACAGTCACCAAACTCGGTACACATATTATTCTCATCAAGCTGGACAATTTTCTAATTTACATTCATTAGCTCCGACCAACAGGAAGTCAGCTATTTTGGTTTGAATGTTAATTTTTTTAAAAAACAGGCTATGAATTTTATACTACTACTCCTACAGGGTTTATCCAATTTACACCAAGCTTTTTTAACTTGTTGCTAACACATTGAAGTTGTTTAATTGCAAACGGATTTTGGATATCTCAAACGGTTTGGCCGTGGCGAGGCAACGAATTTATGGCAAGAAAAGGGAAACAAAGTGTTATAACTTCTGCATACATTAATTGATTTTGATGAAACTTTGGCTTAGTCTTCGTTGTACAAGGCTGATCACATGGATTTGACTATTGTGATTCAAAGTCATAGCGCCACCAACTGGAAGCAGAAAATGTGTCACTTTCAGCATACATTGAGATCACCCTCTTATTTTTACCTGATTTGCTTCAAAATTCATCAGAATAATGTTAAAACTTGGCACATGTAATCCTTTGAAAATGGACAGGGAGGAGGGGCTCTATAGCGGCACCTTGTAGTGCAGTAAATGTGGAGTGAATTTGACATAGTCCTTTGATGTTTAACCGTTTTAAGTGCCTATTGCCCGCTGTGCACAGTTGCCCTGAAGCCACCGGGGTGGCGGTGCCACCGGGCTTGGGCCCGCCATCGCTGCTCGCAGCTATATTTATTTATTTATTTTTTTATTTTATTTTTTATTTTTTTTCCGTCTTCCGGGGCTTTTTGGGGGCCTTAACATGCTCAAAAACTCTTGAAAATTGGCACACACATTGGAATCCGCGGCCATTAGGACGCCGGAGAGGCTGGTACCTGGGCGTGGCAGGGGGGCTCAACAGCGCCCCCTTGAAAAAAGTCTGAAAATTTGGTCCATATATTAAACATGCTTGCACATATTAGTATGAAACTCGGTACACATATAGACCTCATCGGGCCGAACAACTTTCGCGCTCTAAGTTAATCGCCACGCCAACAGGAAGTCAGCTATTAAGGGTTGTTTGAAAAACGCATGCTCTGGAATTTGATATACTCCTCCTAGACGATTAATCCGATCGCCACCAAACTCGGTCAGCATGAAGTCAAGACACTGATGATTAAAAATTGCCAGGGGATTTTTGATATCTCGAACGGTTTGGCCGTGGCGAGGCAACGAATTTATGGTGAGAAAAAGGAAACAGGAAATGTGTTATAACGTCTTAATACATATATTGATCTTTATGAAACTTCAAGAGTGTGTTCGTTATAGGAGTCTGATCACATGGATGTGACTATTGTGAGTCAAAGTTATAGCGCCACCAACTGGCAGCAGGAAGTGTATCACTTTTTGAAATGTTTTGAGATCACCCTCTTATTTTTACCTGATTTGCTTCAAACTTCATCAGTGTAATGTCAATACACAGCAGATGTAGACCTATGACAGGATTTTTGATATTTGAAATATTGTTGCCATGGCAACAGGTCAAACTGTAATAATATTCTTGAGTGTTTTTGAGGCTCTTAACATGCTTCAAATTGCATGAAACTCGACACACACATCAATATTGTCAACCAGTAGACATGGACAAAGCCATAGAAATGGGCGTGGTGGAGGGGCTCAGTAGCGCCACCTTTTGACAAAAGTGGGGGGTTAGTTTTTCCTACAGTCACCAAACTCGGTACACATATTATTCTCATCAAGCCGGACAATTTTCTAATTTACATTCATTAGCTCCGACCAACAGGAAGTCAGCTATTTTGGTTTGAATGTTAATTTTTTGAAAAAACAGGCTATGAATTTTATACTACTACTCCTACAGGGTTTATCCAATTTACACCAAGCTTTTTTAACTTGTTGCGAACACATTGAAGTTGTTTAATTGCAAACGGATTTTGGATATCTCAAACGGTTTGGCCGTGGCGAGGCAACGAATTTATGGCGAGAAAAGGGAAACAGGAAATGTGTTATAACTTCTGCATACATTGATTGATGTTTATGAAACTTCAGGAGTGTGTTGGTTGTAGTAGTCTGATCACATGGATGTAACTATTGTGAGTCAAAGTTATAGCGCCACCAAATGGCAGCAAGAAGTGTATCACTTTTAAAATGCTTTGAGATCACCCTCTTATTTTTACCTGATTTGCTTCAAACTTCATCAGTGTAATGTCAATACACAGCAGATGTAGACCTATGACAGGATTTTTGATATTTGAAATATTGTTGCCATGGCAACAGGTCAAACTGTAATAATATTCTTGAGTGTTTTTGAGGCTCTTAACATGCTTCAAATTGCATGAAACTCGACACACACATCAATATTGTCAACCAGTAGACATGGACAAAGCCATAGAAATGGGCGTGGTGGAGGGGCTCAGTAGCGCCACCTTTTGACAAAAGTGGGGGGATTAGTTTTTCCTACAGTCACCAAACTCGGGACACATATTATTCTCATCAAGCCGGACAATTTTCTAATTTACATTCATTAGCTCCGACCAACAGGAAGTCAGCTATTTTGGTTTGAATGTTAATTTTTTTTTAAAAACAGGCTATGAATTTTATACTACTACTCCTACAGGGTTTATCCAATTTACACTAAGCTTTTTTTAACTTGTTGCTAACACATTGAAGTTGTTTAATTGCAAACGGATTTTGGATATCTCAAACGGTTTGGCCGTGGCGAGGCAACGAATTTATGGCAAGAAAAGGGAAACAAAGTGTTATAACTTCTGCATACATTAATTGATTTTGATGAAACTTTGGCTTAGTCTTCGTGGTACAAGGCTGATCACATGGATTTGACTATTGTGATTCAAAGTCATAGCGCCACCAACTGGAAGCAGAAAATGTGTCACTTTCAGCATACATTGAGATCACCCTCTTATTTTTACCTGATTTGCTTCAAAATTCATCAGAATAATGTTAAAACTTGGCACATGTAATCCTTTGAAAATGGGCAGGGAGGAGGGGCTCTATAACGGCACCTTGTAGTGCAGTAAATGTGGAGTGAATTTGACATAGTCCTTTGATGTTTAACCGTTTTAAGTGCCTATTGCCCGCTGTGCACAGTTGCCCTGAAGCCACCGGGGTGGCGGTGCCACCGGGCTTGGGCCCGCCATCGCTGCTCGTATTATTTTTTATTTTTTATTTTTTTTCGTCTTCCGGGGCTTTTTGGGGGCCTTAACATGCTCAAAAACTCTTGAAAATTGGCACACACATTGGAATCCGCGGCCATTAGGACGCCGGAGAGGCTGGTACCCGGGCGTGGCAGGGGGGCTCGACAGCGCCCCCTTGAAAAAAGTCTGAAAATTTGGTCCATATATTAAACATGCTTGCACGTATTAGTATGAAACTCGGTACACATATAGACCTCATCGGGCCGAACAACTTTCGCGCTCTAAGTTAATCGCCACGCCAACAGGAAGTCAGCTATTAAGGGTTGTTTGAAAAACGCATGCTCTGGAATTTGATATACTCCTCCTAGACGATTAATCCGATTGCCACCAAACTCGGTCAGCATGAAGTCAAGACACTGATGATTAAAAATTGCCAGGGGATTTTTGATATCTCAAACGGTTTGGCCGTGGCGAGGCAACGAATTTATGGCGAGAAAAAGGAAACAGGAAATGTGTTATAACATCTTAATACATATATTGATCTTTATGAAACTTCACGAGTGTGTTCGTTATAGGAGTCTGATCACATGGATGTGACTATTGTGAGTCAAAGTTATAGCGCCACCAACTGGCAGCAGGAAGTGTATCACTTTTTGAAATGTTTTGAGATCACCCTCTTATTTTTACCTGATTTGCTTCAAACTTCATCAGTGTAATGTCAATACACAGCAGATGTAGACCTATGACAGGATTTTTGATATTTGAAATATTGTTGCCATGGCAACAGGTCAAACTGTAATAATATTCTTGAGTGTTTTTGAGGCTCTTAACATGCTTCAAATTGCATGAAACTCGACACACACATCAATATTGTCAACCAGTAGACATGGACAAAGCCATAGAAATGGGCGTGGTGGAGGGGCTCAGTAGCGCCACCTTTTGACAAAAGTGGGTGTTACTTTTTCCTACAGTCACCAAACTCGGTACACATATTATTCTCATCAAGCCGGACAATTTTCTAATTTACATTCATTAGCTCCGACCAACAGGAAGTCAGCTATTTTGGTTTGAATGTTAATTTTTTGAAAAAACAGGCTATGAATTTTATACTACTACTCCTACAGGGTTTATCCAATTTACACCAAGCTTTTTTTAACTTGTTGCGAACACATTGAAGTTGTTTAATTGCAAACGGATTTTGGATATCTCAAACGGTTTGGCCGTGGCGAGGCAACGAATTTATGGCGAGAAAAGGGAAACAGGAAATGTGTTATAACTTCTGCATACATTGATTGATGTTTATGAAACTTCAGGAGTGTGTTGGTTGTAGTAGTCTGATCACATGGATGTAACTATTGTGAGTCAAAGTTATAGCGCCACCAAATGGCAGCAAGAAGTGTATCACTTTTAAAATGCTTTGAGATCACCCTCTTATTTTTACCTGATTTGCTTCAAACTTCATCAGTGTAATGTCAATACACAGCAGATGTAGACCTATGACAGGATTTTTGATATTTGAAATATTGTTGCCATGGCAACAGGTCAAACTGTAATAATATTCTTGAGTGTTTTTGAGGCTCTTAACATGCTTCAAATTGCATGAAACTCGACACACACATCAATATTGTCAACCAGTAGACATGGACAAAGCCATAGAAATGGGCGTGGTGGAGGGGCTCAGTAGCGCCACCTTTTGACAAAAGTGGGGGGGTTAGTTTTTCCTACAGTCACCAAACTCGGTACACATATTATTCTCATCAAGCTGGACAATTTTATAATTTACATTCATTAGCTCCGACCAACAGGAAGTCAGCTATTTTGGTTTGAATGTTAATTTTTTTAAAAAACAGGCTATGAATTTTATACTACTACTCCTACAGGGTTTATCCAATTTACACCAAGCTTTTTTTAACTTGTTGCTAACACATTGAAGTTGTTTAATTGCAAACGGATTTTGGATATCTCAAACGGTTTGGCCGTGGCGAGGCAACGAATTTATGGCAAGAAAAGGGAAACAAAGTGTTATAACTTCTGCATACATTAATTGATTTTGATGAAACTTTGGCTTAGTCTTCGTTGTACAAGGCTGATCACATGGATTTGACTATTGTGATTCAAAGTCATAGCGCCACCAACTGGAAGCAGAAAATGTGTCACTTTCAGCATACATTGAGATCACCCTCTTATTTTTACCTGATTTGCTTCAAAATTCATCAGAATAATGTTAAAACTTGGCACATGTAATCCTTTGAAAATGGGCAGGGAGGAGGGGCTCTATAGCGGCACCTTGTAGTGCAGTAAATGTGGAGTGAATTTGACATAGTCCTTTGATGTTTAACCGTTTTAAGTGCCTATTGCCCGCTGTGCACAGTTGCCCTGAAGCCACCGGGGTGGCGGTGCCACCGGGCTTGGGCCCGCCATCGCTGCTCGCAGCTATATTTATTTATTTATTTTTTTTTTTTTTTAATTTTTTTTTTTCCGTCTTCCGGGGCTTTTTGGGGGCCTTAACATGCTCAAAAACTCTTGAAAATTGGCACACACATTGGAATCCGCGGCCATTAGGACGCCGGAGAGGCTGGTACCTGGGCGTGGCAGGGGGGCTCAACAGCGCCCCCTTGAAAAAAGTCTGAAAATTTGGTCCATATATTAAACATGCTTGCACATATTAGTATGAAACTCGGTACACATATAGACCTCATCGGGCCGAACAACTTTCGCGCTCTAAGTTAATCGCCACGCCAACAGGAAGTCAGCTATTAAGGGTTGTTTGAAAAACGCATGCTCTGGAATTTGATATACTCCTCCTAGACGATTAATCCGATCGCCACCAAACTCGGTCAGCATGAAGTCAAGACACTGATGATTAAAAATTGCCAGGGGATTTTTGATATCTCGAACGGTTTGGCCGTGGCGAGGCAACGAATTTATGGCGAGAAAAAGGAAACAGGAAATGTGTTATAACGTCTTAATACATATATTGATCTTTATGAAACTTCACGAGTGTGTTCGTTATAGGAGTCTGATCACATGGATGTGACTATTGTGAGTCAAAGTTATAGCGCCACCAACTGGCAGCAGGAAGTGTATCACTTTTTGAAATGTTTTGAGATCACCCTCTTATTTTTACCTGATTTGCTTCAAACTTCATCAGTGTAATGTCAATACACAGCAGATGTAGACCTATGACAGGATTTTTGATATTTGAAATATTGTTGCCATGGCAACAGGTCAAACTGTAATAATATTCTTGAGTGTTTTTGAGGCTCTTAACATGCTTCAAATTGCATGAAACTCGACACACACATCAATATTGTCAACCAGTAGACATGGACAAAGCCATAGAAATGGGCGTGGTGGAGGGGCTCAGTAGCGCCACCTTTTGACAAAAGTGGGGGTTAGTTTTTCCTACAGTCACCAAACTCGGTACACATATTATTCTCATCAAGCCGGACAATTTTCTAATTTACATTCATTAGCTCCGACCAACAGGAAGTCAGCTATTTTGGTTTGAATGTTAATTTTTTGAAAAAACAGGCTATGAATTTTATACTACTACTCCTACAGGGTTTATCCAATTTACACCAAGCTTTTTTTAACTTGTTGCGAACACATTGAAGTTGTTTAATTGCAAACGGATTTTGGATATCTCAAACGGTTTGGCCGTGGCGAGGCAACGAATTTATGGCGAGAAAAGGGAAACAGGAAATGTGTTATAACTTCTGCATACATTGATTGATGTTTATGAAACTTCAGGAGTGTGTTGGTTGTAGTAGTCTGATCACATGGATGTAACTATTGTGAGTCAAAGTTATAGCGCCACCAAATGGCAGCAAGAAGTGTATCACTTTTAAAATGCTTTGAGATCACCCTCTTATTTTTACCTGATTTGCTTCAAACTTCATCAGTGTAATGTCAATACACAGCAGATGTAGACCTATGACAGGATTTTTGATATTTGAAATATTGTTGCCATGGCAACAGGTCAAACTGTAATAATATTCTTGAGTGTTTTTGAGGCTCTTAACATGCTTCAAATTGCATGAAACTCGACACACACATCAATATTGTCAACCAGTAGACATGGACAAAGCCATAGAAATGGGCGTGGTGGAGGGGCTCAGTAGCGCCACCTTTTGACAAAAGTGGGGGGGTTAGTTTTTCCTACAGTCACCAAACTCGGTACACATATTATTCTCATCAAGCCGGACAATTTTCTAATTTACATTCATTAGCTCCGACCAACAGGAAGTCAGCTATTTTGGTTTGAATGTTAATTTTTTTTAAAAAACAGGCTATGAATTTTATACTACTACTCCTACAGGGTTTATCCAATTTACACTAAGCTTTTTTTAACTTGTTGCTAACACATTGAAGTTGTTTAATTGCAAACGGATTTTGGTTATCTCAAACGGTTTGGCCGTGGCGAGGCAACGAATTTATGGCAAGAAAAGGGAAACAAAGTGTTATAACTTCTGCATACATTAATTGATTTTGATGAAACTTTGGCTTAGTCTTCGTGGTACAAGGCTGATCACATGGATTTGACTATTGTGATTCAAAGTCATAGCGCCACCAACTGGAAGCAGAAAATGTGTCACTTTCAGCATACATTGAGATCACCCTCTTATTTTTACCTGATTTGCTTCAAAATTCATCAGAATAATGTTAAAACTTGGCACATGTAATCCTTTGAAAATGGGCAGGGAGGAGGGGCTCTATAACGGCACCTTGTAGTGCAGTAAATGTGGAGTGAATTTGACATAGTCCTTTGATGTTTAACCGTTTTAAGTGCCTATTGCCCGCTGTGCACAGTTGCCCTGAAGCCACCGGGGTGGCGGTGCCACCGGGCTTGGGCCCGCCATCGCTGCTCGCAGCTATATTTAGGGCCCAAGCGAAAATTCGCGCAGGGCCCTCTTGTTCTTCTAAGGATTATTAGGGCCCAAGCGAAAATTCGCGCAGGGCCCTCTTGTTCTTCTAAGGATTATTAGGGCCCAAGCGAAAATTCGCGCAGGGCCCTCTTGTTCTTCTAAGGATTATTATTATTAGGGCCCAAGCGAAAATTCGCGCAGGGCCCTCTTGTTCTTCTAAGGATTATTATTATTTTTTTTTTTTTTTTTTCCGTCTTCCGGGGCTTTTTGGGGGCCTTAACATGCTCAAAAACTCTTGAAAATTGGCACACACATTGGAATCCGCGGCCATTAGGACGCCGGAGAGGCTGGTACCCGGGCGTGGCAGGGGGGCTCGACAGCGCCCCCTTGAAAAAAGTCTGAAAATTTGGTCCATATATTAAACATGCTTGCACGTATTAGTATGAAACTCGGTACACATATAGACCTCATCGGGCCGAACAACTTTCGCGCTCTAAGTTAATCGCCACGCCAACAGGAAGTCAGCTATTAAGGGTTGTTTGAAAAACGCATGCTCTGGAATTTGATATACTCCTCCTAGACGATTAATCCGATCGCCACCAAACTCGGTCAGCATGAAGTCAAGACACTGATGATTAAAAATTGCCAGGGGATTTTTGATATCTCGAACGGTTTGGCCGTGGCGAGGCAACGAATTTATGGCGAGAAAAAGGAAACAGGAAATGTGTTATAACGTCTTAATACATATATTGATCTTTATGAAACTTCACGAGTGTGTTCGTTATAGGAGTCTGATCACATGGATGTGACTATTGTGAGTCAAAGTTATAGCGCCACCAACTGGCAGCAGGAAGTGTATCACTTTTTGAAATGTTTTGAGATCACCCTCTTATTTTTACCTGATTTGCTTCAAACTTCATCAGTGTAATGTCAATACACAGCAGATGTAGACCTATGACAGGATTTTTGATATTTGAAATATTGTTGCCATGGCAACAGGTCAAACTGTAATAATATTCTTGAGTGTTTTTGAGGCTCTTAACATGCTTCAAATTGCATGAAACTCGACACACACATCAATATTGTCAACCAGTAGACATGGACAAAGCCATAGAAATGGGCGTGGTGGAGGGGCTCAGTAGCGCCACCTTTTGACAAAAGTGGGGGGGTTAGTTTTTCCTACAGTCACCAAACTCGGTACACATATTATTCTCATCAAGCCGGACAATTTTCTAATTTACATTCATTAGCTCCAACCAACAGGAAGTCAGCTATTTTGGTTTGAATGTTAATTTTTTGAAAAAACAGGCTATGAATTTTATACTACTACTCCTACAGGGTTTATCCAATTTACACCAAGCTTTTTTTAACTTGTTGCGAACACATTGAAGTTGTTTAATTGCAAACGGATTTTGGATATCTCAAACGCTTTGGCCGTGGCGAGGCAACGAATTTATGGCGAGAAAAGGGAAACAGGAAATGTGTTATAACTTCTGCATACATTGATTGATGTTTATGAAACTTCAGGAGTGTGTTGGTTGTAGTAGTCTGATCACATGGATGTAACTATTGTGAGTCAAAGTTATAGCGCCACCAAATGGCAGCAAGAAGTGTATCACTTTTAAAATGCTTTGAGATCACCCTCTTATTTTTACCTGATTTGCTTCAAACTTCATCAGTGTAATGTCAATACACAGCAGATGTAGACCTATGACAGGATTTTTGATATTTGAAATATTGTTGCCATGGCAACAGGTCAAACTGTAATAATATTCTTGAGTGTTTTTGAGGCTCTTAACATGCTTCAAATTGCATGAAACTCGACACACACATCAATATTGTCAACCAGTAGACATGGACAAAGCCATAGAAATGGGCGTGGTGGAGGGGCTCAGTAGCGCCACCTTTTGACAAAAGTGGGGGGGTTAGTTTTTCCTACAGTCACCAAACTCGGTACACATATTATTCTCATCAAGCCGGACAATTTTCTAATTTACATTCATTAGCTCCGACCAACAGGAAGTCAGCTATTTTGGTTTGAATGTTAATTTTTTGAAAAAACAGGCTATGAATTTTATACTACTACTCCTACAGGGTTTATCCAATTTACACCAAGCTTTTTTTAACTTGTTGCTAACACATTGAAGTTGTTTAATTGCAAACGGATTTTGGATATCTCAAACGGTTTGGCCGTGGCGGGGCAACGAATTTATGGCAAGAAAAGGGAAACAAAGTGTTATAACTTCTGCATACATTAATTGATTTTGATGAAACTTTGGCTTAGTCTTCGTTGTACAAGGCTGATCACATGGATTTGAGTATTGTGATTCAAAGTCATAGCGCCACCAACTGGAAGCAGAAAATGTGTCACTTTCAGCATACATTGAGATCACCCTCTTATTTTTACCTGATTTGCTTCAAAATTCATCAGAATAATGTTAAAACTTGGCACATGTAATCCTTTGAAAATGGGCAGGGAGGAGGGGCTCTATAGCGGCACCTTGTAGTGCAGTAAATGTGGAGTGAATTTGACATAGTCCTTTGATGTTTAACCGTTTTAAGTGCCTATTGCCCGCTGTGCACAGTTGCCCTGAAGCCACCGGGGTGGCGGTGCCACCGGGCTTGGGCCCGCCATCGCTGCTCGCAGCTATATTTATTTATTTTTTTTATTTTTTTTTTTATTTTTTTCCGTCTTCCGGGGCTTTTTGGGGGCCTTAACATGCTCAAAAACTCTTGAAAATTGGCACACACATTGGAATCCGCGGCCATTAGGACGCCGGAGAGGCTGGTACCCGGGCGTGGCAGGGGGGCTCGACAGCGCCCCCTTGAAAAAAGTCTGAAAATTTGGTCCATATATTAAACATGCTTGCACGTATTAGTATGAAACTCGGTACACATATAGACCTCATCGGGCCGAACAACTTTCGCGCTCTAAGTTAATCGCCACGCCAACAGGAAGTCAGCTATTAAGGGTTGTTTGAAAAACGCATGCTCTGGAATTTGATATACTCCTCCTAGACGATTAATCCGATCGCCACCAAACTCGGTCAGCATGAAGTCAAGACACTGATGATTAAAAATTGCCAGGGGATTTTTGATATCTCGAACGGTTTGGCCGTGGCGAGGCAACGAATTTATGGCGAGAAAAAGGAAACAGGAAATGTGTTATAACGTCTTAATACATATATTGATCTTTATGAAACTTCACGAGTGTGTTCGTTATAGGAGTCTGATCACATGGATGTGACTATTGTGAGTCAAAGTTATAGCGCCACTAACTGGCAGCAGGAAGTGTATCACTTTTTGAAATGTTTTGAGATCACCCTCTTATTTTTACCTGATCTGCTTCAAACTTCATCAGTGTAATGTCAATACACAGCAGATGTAGACCTATGACAGGATTTTTGATATTTGAAATATTGTTGCCATGGCAACAGGTCAAACTGTAATAATATTCTTGAGTGTTTTTGAGGCTCTTAACATGCTTCAAATTGCATGAAACTCGACACACACATCAATATTGTCAACCAGTAGACATGGACAAAGCCATAGAAATGGGAGTGGTGGAGGGGCTCAGTAGCGCCACCTTTTGACAAAAGTGGGGGTTAGTTTTTCCTACAGTACCCAAACTCGGTACACATATTATTCTCATCAAGCCGGACAATTTTCTAATTTACATTCATTAGCTCCGACCAACAGGAAGTCAGCTATTTTGGTTTGAATGTTAATTTTTTGAAAAAACAGGCTATGAATTTTATACTACTACTCCTACAGGGTTTATCCAATTTACACCAAGCTTTTTTTAACTTGTTGCGAACACATTGAAGTTGTTTAATTGCAAACGGATTTTGGATATCTCAAACGGTTTGGCCGTGGCGAGGCAACGAATTTATGGTGAGAAAAGGGAAACAGGAAATGTGTTATAACTTCTGCATACATTGATTGATGTTTATGAAACTTCAGGAGTGTGTTGGTTGTAGTAGTCTGATCACATGGATGTAACTATTGTGAGTCAAAGTTATAGCGCCACCAAATGGCAGCAAGAAGTGTATCACTTTTAAAATGCTTTGAGATCACCCTCTTATTTTTACCTGATTTGCTTCAAACTTCATCAGTGTAATGTCAATACACAGCAGATGTAGACCTATGACAGGATTTTTGATATTTGAAATATTGTTGCCATGGCAACAGGTCAAACTGTAATAATATTCTTGAGTGTTTTTGAGGCTCTTAACATGCTTCAAATTGCATGAAACTCGACACACACATCAATATTGTCAACCAGTAGACATGGACAAAGCCATAGAAATGGGCGTGGTGGAGGGGCTCAGTAGCGCCACCTTTTGACAAAAGTGGGGTGTTAGTTTTTCCTACAGTCACCAAACTCGGTACACATATTATTCTCATCAAGCCAGACAATTTTCTAATTTACATTCATTAGCTCCGACCAACAGGAAGTCAGCTATTTTGGTTTGAATGTTAATTTTTTGAAAAAACAGGCTATGAATTTTATACTACTACTCCTACAGGGTTTATCCAATTTACACCAAGCTTTTTTTAACTTGTTGCTAATACATTGAAGTTGTTTAATTGCAAACGGATTTTGGATATCTCAAACGGTTTGGCCGTGGCGAGGCAACGAATTTATGGCAAGAAAAGGGAAACAAAGTGTTATAACTTCTGCATACATTAATTGATTTTGATGAAACTTTGGCTTAGTCTTCGTTGTACAAGGCTGATCACATGGATTTGACTATTGTGATTCAAAGTCATAGCGCCACCAACTGGAAGCAGAAAATGTGTCACTTTCAGCATACATTGAGATCACCCTCTTATTTTTACCTGATTTGCTTCAAAATTCATCAGAATAATGTTAAAACTTGGCACATGTAAACCTTTGAAAATGGGCAGGGAGGAGGGGCTCTATAACGGCACCTTGTAGTGCAGTAAATGTGGAGTGAATTTGACATAGTCCTTTGATGTTTAACCGTTTTAAGTGCCTATTGCCCGCTGTGCACAGTTGCCCTGAAGCCACCGGGGTGGCGGTGCCACCGGGCTTGGGCCCGCCATCGCTGCTCGCAGCTATATTTATTATTTTTTTTTTTTATTTATTTTTTTTTTCCGTCTTCCGGGGCTTTTTGGGGGCCTTAACATGCTCAAAAACTCTTGAAAATTGGCACACACATTGGAATCCGCGGCCATTAGGACGCCGGAGAGGCTGGTACCCGGGCGTGGCAGGGGGGCTCGACAGCGCCCCCTTGAAAAAAGTCTGAAAATTTGGTCCATATATTAAACATGCTTGCACGTATTAGTATGAAACTCGGTACACATATAGACCTCATCGGGCCGAACAACTTTCGCGCTCTAAGTTAATCGCCACGCCAACAGGAAGTCAGCTATTAAGGGTTGTTTGAAAAACGCATGCTCTGGAATTTGATATACTCCTCCTAGACGATTAATCCGATCGCCACCAAACTCGGTCAGCATGAAGTCAAGACACTGATGATTAAAAATTGCCAGGGGATTTTTGATATCTCGAACGGTTTGGCCGTGGCGAGGCAACGAATTTATGGCGAGAAAAAGGAAACAGGAAATGTGTTATAACGTCTTAATACATATATTGATCTTTATGAAACTTCACGAGTGTGTTCGTTATAGGAGTCTGATCACATGGATGTGACTATTGTGAGTCAAAGTTATAGCGCCACTAACTGGCAGCAGGAAGTGTATCACTTTTTGAAATGTTTTGAGATCACCCTCTTATTTTTACCTGATCTGCTTCAAACTTCATCAGTGTAATGTCAATACACAGCAGATGTAGACCTATGACAGGATTTTTGATATTTGAAATATTGTTGCCATGGCAACAGGTCAAACTGTAATAATATTCTTGAGTGTTTTTGAGGCTCTTAACATGCTTCAAATTGCATGAAACTCGACACACACATCAATATTGTCAACCAGTAGACATGGACAAAGCCATAGAAATGGGAGTGGTGGAGGGGCTCAGTAGCGCCACCTTTTGACAAAAGTGGGGGGGTTAGTTTTTCCTACAGTCACCAAACTCGGTACACATATTATTCTCATCAAGCCGGACAATTTTCTAATTTACATTCATTAGCTCCGACCAACAGGAAGTCAGCTATTTTGGTTTGAATGTTAATTTTTTGAAAAAACAGGCTATGAATTTTATACTACTACTCCTACAGGGTTTATCCAATTTACACCAAGCTTTTTTAACTTGTTGCGAACACATTGAAGTTGTTTAATTGCAAACGGATTTTGGATATCTCAAACGGTTTGGCCGTGGCGAGGCAACGAATTTATGGTGAGAAAAGGGAAACAGGAAATGTGTTATAACTTCTGCATACATTGATTGATGTTTATGAAACTTCAGGAGTGTGTTGGTTGTAGTAGTCTGATCACATGGATGTAACTATTGTGAGTCAAAGTTATAGCGCCACCAAATGGCAGCAAGAAGTGTATCACTTTTAAAATGCTTTGAGATCACCCTCTTATTTTTACCTGATTTGCTTCAAACTTCATCAGTGTAATGTCAATACACAGCAGATGTAGACCTATGACAGGATTTTTGATATTTGAAATATTGTTGCCATGGCAACAGGTCAAACTGTAATAATATTCTTGAGTGTTTTTGAGGCTCTTAACATGCTTCAAATTGCATGAAACTCGACACACACATCAATATTGTCAACCAGTAGACATGGACAAAGCCATAGAAATGGGCGTGGTGGAGGGGCTCAGTAGCGCCACCTTTTGACAAAAGTGGGGGGTTAGTTTTTCCTACAGTCACCAAACTCGGTACACATATTATTCTCATCAAGCCAGACAATTTTCTAATTTACATTCATTAGCTCCGACCAACAGGAAGTCAGCTATTTTGGTTTGAATGTTAATTTTTTGAAAAAACAGGCTATGAATTTTATACTACTACTCCTACAGGGTTTATCCAATTTACACCAAGCTTTTTTTAACTTGTTGCTAATACATTGAAGTTGTTTAATTGCAAACGGATTTTGGATATCTCAAACGGTTTGGCCGTGGCGAGGCAACGAATTTATGGCAAGAAAAGGGAAACAAAGTGTTATAACTTCTGCATACATTAATTGATTTTGATGAAACTTTGGCTTAGTCTTCGTTGTACAAGGCTGATCACATGGATTTGACTATTGTGATTCAAAGTCATAGCGCCACCAACTGGAAGCAGAAAATGTGTCACTTTCAGCATACATTGAGATCACCCTCTTATTTTTACCTGATTTGCTTCAAAATTCATCAGAATAATGTTAAAACTTGGCACATGTAATCCTTTGAAAATGGGCAGGGAGGAGGGGCTCTATAACGGCACCTTGTAGTGCAGTAAATGTGGAGTGAATTTGACATAGTCCTTTGATGTTTAACCGTTTTAAGTGCCTATTGCCCGCTGTGCACAGTTGCCCTGAAGCCACCGGGGTGGCGGTGCCACCGGGCTTGGGCCCGCCATCGCTGCTCGCAGCTATATTTATTATTATTTTTTATTATTTTTTTTTTTTTTTTTTTTTTACGTCTTCCGGGGCTTTTTGGGGGCCTTAACATGCTCAAAAACTCTTGAAAATTGGCACACACATTGGAATCCGCGGCCATTAGGACGCCGGAGAGGCTGGTACCCGGGCGTGGCAGGGGGGCTCCACAGCGCCCCCTTGAAAAAAGTCTGAAAATTTGGTCCATATATTAAACATGCTTGCACGTATTAGTATGAAACTCGGTACACATATAGACCTCATCGGGCCGAACAACTTTCGCGCTCTAAGTTAATCGCCACGCCAACAGGAAGTCAGCTATTAAGGGTTGTTTGAAAAACGCATGCTCTGGAATTTGATATACTCCTCCTAGACGATTAATCCGATCGCCACCAAACTCGGTCAGCATGAAGTCAAGACACTGATGATTAAAAATTGCCAGGGGATTTTTGATATCTCGAACGGTTTGGCCGTGGCGAGGCAACGAATTTATGGCGAGAAAAAGGAAACAGGAAATGTGTTATAACGTCTTAATACATATATTGATCTTTATGAAACTTCACGAGTGTGTTCGTTATAGGAGTCTGATCACATGGATGTGACTATTGTGAGTCAAAGTTATAGCGCCACCAACTGGCAGCAGGAAGTGTATCACTTTTTGAAATGTTTTGAGATCACCCTCTTATTTTTACCTGATTTGCTTCAAACTTCATCAGTGTAATGTCAATACACAGCAGATGTAGACCTATGACAGGATTTTTGATATTTGAAATATTGTTGCCATGGCAACAGGTCAAACTGTAATAATATTCTTGAGTGTTTTTGAGGCTCTTAACATGCTTCAAATTGCATGAAACTCGACACACACATCAATATTGTCAACCAGTAGACATGGACAAAGCCATAGAAATGGGCGTGGTGGAGGGGCTCAGTAGCGCCACCTTTTGACAAAAGTGGGGGTTAGTTTTTCCTACAGTCACCAAACTCGGTACACATATTATTCTCATCAAGCCGGACAATTTTCTAATTTACATTCATTAGCTCCGACCAACAGGAAGTCAGCTATTTTGGTTTGAATGTTAATTTTTTGAAAAAACAGGCTATGAATTTTATACTACTACTCCTACAGGGTTTATCCAATTTACACCAAGCTTTTTTTAACTTGTTGCGAACACATTGAAGTTGTTTAATTGCAAACGGATTTTGGATATCTCAAACGGTTTGGCCGTGGCGAGGCAACGAATTTATGGCGAGAAAAGGGAAACAGGAAATGTGTTATAACTTCTGCATACATTGATTGATGTTTATGAAACTTCAGGAGTGTGTTGGTTCTAGTAGTCTGATCACATGGATGTAACTATTGTGAGTCAAAGTTATAGCGCCACCAAATGGCAGCAAGAAGTGTATCACTTTTAAAATGCTTTGAGATCACCCTCTTATTTTTACCTGATTTGCTTCAAACTTCATCAGTGTAATGTCAATACACAGCAGATGTAGACCTATGACAGGATTTTTGATATTTGAAATATTGTTGCCATGGCAACAGGTCAAACTGTAATAATATTCTTGAGTGTTTTTGAGGCTCTTAACATGCTTCAAATTGCATGAAACTCGACACACACATCAATATTGTCAACCAGTAGACATGGACAATGCCATAGAAATGGGCGTGGTGGAGGGGCTCAGTAGCGCCACCTTTTGACAAAAGTGGGGGGGTTAGTTTTTCCTACAGTCACCAAACTCAGTACACATATTAATCTCATCAAGCCGGACAATTTTCTAATTTACATTCATTAGCTCCGACCAACAGGAAGTCAGCTATTTTGGTTTGAATGTTAATTTTTTGAAAAAACAGGCTATGAATTTTATACTACTCCTCCTACAGGGTTTATCCAATTTACACCAAGCTTTTTTTAACTTGTTGCTAACACATTGAAGTTGTTTAATTGCAAACGGATTTTGGATATCTCAAACGGTTTGGCCGTGGCGAGGCAACGAATTTATGGCAAGAAAAGGGAAACAAAGTGTTATAACTTCTGCATACATTAATTGATTTTGATGAAACTTTGGCTTAGTCTTCGTTGTACAAGGCTGATCACATGGATTTGACTATTGTGATTCAAAGTCATAGCGCCACCAACTGGAAGCAGAAAATGTGTCACTTTCAGCATACATTGAGATCACCCTCTTATTTTTACCTGATTTGCTTCAAAATTCATCAGAATAATGTTAAAACTTGGCACATGTAATCCTTTGAAAATGGGCAGGGAGGAGGGGCTCTATAACGGCACCTTGTAGTGCAGTAAATGTGGAGTGAATTTGACATAGTCCTTTGATGTTTAACCGTTTTAAGTGCCTATTGCCCGCTGTGCACAGTTGCCCTGAAGCCACCGGGGTGGCGGTGCCACCGGGCTTGGGCCCGCCATCGCTGCTCGCAGCTATATTTATTTTTTTTTTTATTTTTTTTTTATTTATTTTTTTTTTCCGTCTTCCGGGGCTTTTTGGGGGCCTTAACATGCTCAAAAACTCTTGAAAATTGGCACACACATTGGAATCCGCGGCCATTAGGACGCCGGAGAGGCTGGTACCCGGGCGTGGCAGGGGGGCTCGACAGCGCCCCCTTGAAAAAAGTCTGAAAATTTGGTCCATATATTAAACATGCTTGCACGTATTAGTATGAAACTCGGTACACATATAGACCTCATCGGGCCGAACAACTTTCGCGCTCTAAGTTAATCGCCACGCCAACAGGAAGTCAGCTATTAAGGGTTGTTTGAAAAACGCATGCTCTGGAATTTGATATACTCCTCCTAGACGATTAATCCGATCGCCACCAAACTCGGTCAGCATGAAGTCAAGACACTGATGATTAAAAATTGCCAGGGGATTTTTGATATCTCGAACGGTTTGGCCGTGGCGAGGCAACGAATTTATGGCGAGAAAAAGGAAACAGGAAATGTGTTATAACGTCTTAATACATATATTGATCTTTATGAAACTTCACGAGTGTGTTCGTTATAGGAGTCTGATCACATGGATGTGACTATTGTGAGTCAAAGTTATAGCGCCACCAACTGGCAGCAGGAAGTGTATCACTTTTTGAAATGTTTTGAGATCACCCTCTTATTTTTACCTGATTTGCTTCAAACTTCATCAGTGTAATGTCAATACACAGCAGATGTAGACCTATGACAGGATTTTTGATATTTGAAATATTGTTGCCATGGCAACAGGTCAAACTGTAATAATATTCTTGAGTGTTTTTGAGGCTCTTAACATGCTTCAAATTGCATGAAACTCGACACACACATCAATATTGTCAACCAGTAGACATGGACAAAGCCATAGAAATGGGCGTGGTGGAGGGGCTCAGTAGCGCCACCTTTTGACAAAAGTGGGGGTTAGTTTTTCCTACAGTCACCAAACTCGGTACACATATTATTCTCATCAAGCCGGACAATTTTCTAATTTACATTCATTAGCTCCGACCAACAGGAAGTCAGCTATTTTGGTTTGAATGTTAATTTTTTGAAAAAACAGGCTATGAATTTTATACTACTACTCCTACAGGGTTTATCCAATTTACACCAAGCTTTTTTAACTTGTTGCGAACACATTGAAGTTGTTTAATTGCAAACGGATTTTGGATATCTCAAACGGTTTGGCCGTGGCGAGGCAACGAATTTATGGCGAGAAAAGGGAAACAGGAAATGTGTTATAACTTCTGCATACATTGATTGATGTTTATGAAACTTCAGGAGTGTGTTGGTTGTAGTAGTCTGATCACATGGATGTAACTATTGTGAGTCAAAGTTATAGCGCCACCAAATGGCAGCAAGAAGTGTATCACTTTTAAAATGCTTTGAGATCACCCTCTTATTTTTACCTGATTTGCTTCAAACTTCATCAGTGTAATGTCAATACACAGCAGATGTAGACCTATGACAGGATTTTTGATATTTGAAATATTGTTGCCATGGCAACAGGTCAAACTGTAATAATATTCTTGAGTGTTTTTGAGGCTCTTAACATGCTTCAAATTGCATGAAACTCGACACACACATCAATATTGTCAACCAGTAGACATGGACAAAGCCATAGAAATGGGCGTGGTGGAGGGGCTCAGTAGCGCCACCTTTTGACAAAAGTGGGGGTTAGTTTTTCCTACAGTCACCAAACTCGGTACACATATTATTCTCATCAAGCCGGACAATTTTCTAATTTACATTCATTAGCTCCGACCAACAGGAAGTCAGCTATTTTGGTTTGAATGTTAATTTTTTGAAAAAACAGGCTATGAATTTTATACTACTACTCCTACAGGGTTTATCCAATTTACACCAAGCTTTTTTTAACTTGTTGCTAACACATTGAAGTTGTTTAATTGCAAACAGATTTTGGATATCTCAAACGGTTTGGCCGTGGCGAGGCAACAAATTTATGGCAAGAAAAGGGAAACAAAGTGTTATAACTTCTGCATACATTAATTGATTTTGATGAAACTTTGGCTTAGTCTTCGTTGTACAAGGCTGATCACATGGATTTGACTATTGTGATTCAAAGTCATAGCGCCACCAACTGGAAGCAGAAAATGTGTCACTTTCAGCATACATTGAGATCACCCTCTTATTTTTACCTGATTTGCTTCAAAATTCATCAGAATAATGTTAAAACTTGGCACATGTAATCCTTTGAAAATGGGCAGGGAGGAGGGGCTCTATAACGGCACCTTGTAGTGCAGTAAATGTGGAGTGAATTTGACATAGTCCTTTGATGTTTAACCGTTTTAAGTGCCTATTGCCCGCTGTGCACAGTTGCCCTGAAGCCACCGGGGTGGCGGTGCCACCGGGCTTGGGCCCGCCATCGCTGCTCGCAGCTATATTTATTATTATTATTATTTTTATTTTTTTTTTTTTTCGTCTTCCGGGGCTTTTTGGGGGCCTTAACATGCTCAAAAACTCTTGAAAATTGGCACACACATTGGAATCCGCGGCCATTAGGACGCCGGAGAGGCTGGTACCCGGGCGTGGCAGGGGGGTTCGACAGCGCCCCCTTGAAAAAAGTCTGAAAATTTGGTCCATATATTAAACATGCTTGCACGTATTAGTATGAAACTCGGTACACATATAGACCTCATCGGGCCGAACAACATTCGCGCTCTAAGTTAATCGCCACGCCAACAGGAAGTCAGCTATTAAGGGTTGTTTGAAAAACGCATGCTCTGGAATTTGATATACTCCTCCTAGACGATTAATCCGATCGCCACCAAACTCGGTCAGCATGAAGTCAAGACACTGATGATTAAAAATTGCCAGGGGATTTTTGATATCTCGAACGGTTTGGCCGTGGCGAGGCAACGAATTTATGGCGAGAAAAAGGAAACAGGAAATGTGTTATAACGTCTTAATACATATATTGATCTTTATGAAACTTCACGAGTGTGTTCGTTATAGGAGTCTGATCACATGGATGTGACTATTGTGAGTCAAAGTTATAGCGCCACCAACTGGCAGCAGGAAGTGTATCACTTTTTGAAATGTTTTGAGATCACCCTCTTATTTTTACCTGATTTGCTTCAAACTTCATCAGTGTAATGTCAATACACAGCAGATGTAGACCTATGACAGGATTTTTGATATTTGAAATATTGTTGCCATGGCAACAGGTCAAACTGTAATAATATTCTTGAGTGTTTTTGAGGCTCTTAACATGCTTCAAATTGCATGAAACTCGACACACACATCAATATTGTCAACCAGTAGACATGGACAAAGCCATAGAAATGGGCGTGGTGGAGGGGCTCAGTAGCGCCACCTTTTGACACAAGTGGGGGTTAGTTTTTCCTACAGTCACCAAACTCGGTACACATATTATTCTCATCAAGCCGGACAATTTTCTAATTTACATTCATTAGCTCCGACCAACAGGAAGTCAGCTATTTTGGTTTGAATGTTAATTTTTTGAAAAAACAGGCTATGAATTTTATACTACTACTCCTACAGGGTTTATCCAATTTACACCAAGCTTTTTTTAACTTGTTGCGAACACATTGAAGTTGTTTAATTGCAAACGGATTTTGGATATCTCAAACGGTTTGGCCGTGGCGAGGCAACGAATTTATGGCGAGAAAAGGGAAACAGGAAATGTGTTATAACTTCTGCTTACATTGATTGATGTTTATGAAACTTCAGGAGTGTGTTGGTTGTAGTAGTCTGATCACATGGATGTAACTATTGTGAGTCAAAGTTATAGCGCCACCAAATGGCAGCAAGAAGTGTATCACTTTTAAAATGCTTTGAGATCACCCTCTTATTTTTACCTGATTTGCTTCAAACTTCATCAGTGTAATGTCAATACACAGCAGATGTAGACCTATGACAGGATTTTTGATATTTGAAATATTGTTGCCATGGCAACAGGTCAAACTGTAATAATATTCTTGAGTGTTTTTGAGGCTCTTAACATGCTTCAAATTGCATGAAACTCGACACACACATCAATATTGTCAACCAGTAGACATGGACAAAGCCATAGAAATGGGCGTGGTGGAGGGGCTCAGTAGCGCCACCTTTTGACAAAAGTGGGGGTTAGTTTTTCCTACAGTCACCAAACTCGGTACACATATTATTCTCATCAAGCCGGACAATTTTCTAATTTACATTCATTAGCTCCGACCAACAGGAAGTCAGCTATTTTGGTTTGAATGTTAATTTTTTGAAAAAACAGGCTATGAATTTTATACTACTACTCCTACAGGGTTTATCCAATTTACACCAAGCTTTTTTTAACTTGTTGCTAACACATTGAAGTTGTTTAATTGCAAACAGATTTTGGATATCTCAAACGGTTTGGCCGTGGCGAGGCAACAAATTTATGGCAAGAAAAGGGAAACAAAGTGTTATAACTTCTGCATACATTAATTGATTTTGATGAAACTTTGGCTTAGTCTTCGTTGTACAAGGCTGATCACATGGATTTGACTATTGTGATTCAAAGTCATAGCGCCACCAACTGGAAGCAGAAAATGTGTCACTTTCAGCATACATTGAGATCACCCTCTTATTTTTACCTGATTTGCTTCAAAATTCATCAGAATAATGTTAAAACTTGGCACATGTAATCCTTTGAAAATGGGCAGGGAGGAGGGGCTCTATAACGGCACCTTATAGTGCAGTAAATGTGGAGTGAATTTGACATAGCCCTTTGATGTTTAACGGTTTTAAGTGCCTATTGCCCGCTGTGCGCAGTTGCCCTGAAGCCACCGGGGTGGCGGTGCCACCGGGCTTGGGCCCGCCATCGCTGCTCGCAGCTATATTTTTTTTTTTTTTCGTCTTCCGGGGCTTTTTGGGGGCCTTAACATGCTCAAAAACTCTTGAAAATTGGCACACACATTGGAATCCGCGGCCATTAGGACGCCGGAGAGGCTGGTACCCGGGCGTGGCAGGGGGGCTCGACAGCGCCCCCTTGAAAAAAGTCTGAAAATTTGGTCCATATATTAAACATGCTTGCACGTATTAGTATGAAACTCGGTACACATATAGACCTCATCGGGCCGAACAACTTTCGCGCTCTAAGTTAATCGCCACGCCAACAGGAAGTCAGCTATTAAGGGTTGTTTGAAAAACGCATGCTCTGGAATTTGATATACTCCTCCTAGACGATTAATCCGATCGCCACCAAACTCGGTCAGCATGAAGTCAAGACACTGATGATTAAAAATTGCCAGGGGATTTTTGATATCTCGAACGGTTTGGCCGTGGCGAGGCAACGAATTTATGGCGAGAAAAAGGAAACAGGAAATGTGTTATAACGTCTTAATACATATATTGATCTTTATGAAACTTCACGAGTGTGTTCGTTATAGGAGTCTGATCACATGGATGTGACTATTGTGAGTCAAAGTTATAGCGCCACCAACTGGCAGCAGGAAGTGTATCACTTTTTGAAATGTTTTGAGATCACCCTCTTATTTTTACCTGATTTGCTTCAAACTTCATCAGTGTAATGTCAATACACAGCAGATGTAGACCTATGACAGGATTTTTGATATTTGAAATATTGTTGCCATGGCAACAGGTCAAACTGTAATAATATTCTTGAGTGTTTTTGAGGCTCTTAACATGCTTCAAATTGCATGAAACTCGACACACACATCAATATTGTCAACCAGTAGACATGGACAAAGCCATAGAAATGGGCGTGGTGGAGGGGCTCAGTAGCGCCACCTTTTGACAAAAGTGGGGGGGTTAGTTTTTCCTACAGTCACCAAACTCGGTACACATATTATTCTCATCAAGCCGGACAATTTTCTAATTTACATTCATTAGCTCCGACCAACAGGAAGTCAGCTATTTTGGTTTGAATGTTAATTTTTTGAAAAAACAGGCTATGAATTTTATACTACTACTCCTACAGGGTTTATCCAATTTACACCAAGCTTTTTTTAACTTGTTGCGAACACATTGAAGTTGTTTAATTGCAAACGGATTTTGGATATCTCAAACGGTTTGGCCGTGGCGAGGCAACGAATTTATGGCGAGAAAAGGGAAACAGGAAATGTGTTATAACTTCTGCATACATTGATTGATGTTTATGAAACTTCAGGAGTGTGTTGGTTGTAGTAGTCTGATCACATGGATGTAACTATTGTGAGTCAAAGTTATAGCGCCACCAAATGGCAGCAAGAAGTGTATCACTTTTAAAATGCTTTGAGATCACCCTCTTATTTTTACCTGATTTGCTTCAAACTTCATCAGTGTAATGTCAATACACAGCAGATGTAGACCTATGACAGGATTTTTGATATTTGAAATATTGTTGCCATGGCAACAGGTCAAACTGTAATAATATTCTTGAGTGTTTTTGAGGCTCTTAACATGCTTCAAATTGCATGAAACTCGACACACACATCAATATTGTCAACCAGTAGACATGGACAAAGCCATAGAAATGGGCGTGGTGGGGGGGCTCAGTAGCGCCACCTTTTGACAAAAGTGGGGGTTAGTTTTTCCTACAGTCACCAAACTCGGTAAACATATTATTCTCATCAAGCCGGACAATTTTCTAATTTACATTCATTAGCTCCGACCAACAGGAAGTCAGCTATTTTGGTTTGAATGTTAATTTTTTGAAAAAACAGGCTATGAATTTTATACTACTACTCCTACAGGGTTTATCCAATTTACACCAAGCTTTTTTTAACTTGTTGCTAACACATTGAAGTTGTTTAATTGCAAACGGATTTTGGATATCTCAAACGGTTTGGCCGTGGCGAGGCAACGAATTTATGGCAAGAAAAGGGAAACAAAGTGTTATAACTTCTGCATACATTAATTGATTTTGATGAAACTTTGGCTTAGTCTTCGTTGTACAAGGCTGATCACATGGATTTGACTATTGTGATTCAAAGTCATAGCGCCACCAACTGGAAGCAGAAAATGTGTCACTTTCAGCATACATTGAGATCACCCTCTTATTTTTACCTGATTTGCTTCAAAATTCATCAGAATAATGTTAAAACTTGGCACATGTAATCCTTTGAAAATGGGCAGGGAGGAGGGGCTCTATAGCGGCACCTTGTAGTGCAGTAAATGTGGAGTGAATTTGACATAGTCCTTTGATGTTTAACCGTTTTAAGTGCCTATTGCCCGCTGTGCACAGTTGCCCTGAAGCCACCGGGGTGGCGGTGCCACCGGGCTTGGGCCCGCCATCGCTGCTCGCAGCTATATTTAGGGCCCAAGCGAAAATTCGCGCAGGGCCCTCTTGTTCTTCTAAGGATTATTAGGGCCCAAGCGAAAATTCGCGCAGGGCCCTCTTGTTCTTCTAAGGATTATTATTATTTTTTTTTTTTTTTTTTTTTTTTTTTTTCCGTCTTCCGGGGCTTTTTGGGGGCCTTAACATGCTCAAAAACTCTTGAAAATTGGCACACACATTGGAATCCGCGGCCATTAGGACGCCGGAGAGGCTGGTACCCGGGCGTGGCAGGGGGGCTCGACAGCGCCCCCTTGAAAAAGTCTGAAAATTTGGTCCATATATTAAACATGCTTGCACGTATTAGTATGAAACTCGGTACACATATAGACCTCATCGGGCCGAACAACTTTCGCGCTCTAAGTTAATCGCCACGCCAACAGGAAGTCAGCTATTAAGGGTTGTTTGAAAAACGCATGCTCTGGAATTTGATATACTCCTCCTAGACGATTAATCCGATCGCCACCAAACTCGGTCAGCATGAAGTCAAGACACTGATGATTAAAAATTGCCAGGGGATTTTTGATATCTCGAACGGTTTGGCCGTGGCGAGGCAACGAATTTATGGCGAGAAAAAGGAAACAGGAAATGTGTTATAACGTCTTAATACATATATTGATCTTTATGAAACTTCACGAGTGTGTTCGTTATAGGAGTCTGATCACATGGATGTGACTATTGTGAGTCAAAGTTATAGCGCCACCAACTGGCAGCAGGAAGTGTATCACTTTTTGAAATGTTTTGAGATCACCCTCTTATTTTTACCTGATTTGCTTCAAACTTCATCAGTGTAATGTCAATACACAGCAGATGTAGACCTATGACAGGATTTTTGATATTTGAAATATTGTTGCCATGGCAACAGGTCAAACTGTAATAATATTCTTGAGTGTTTTTGAGGCTCTTAACATGCTTCAAATTGCATGAAACTCGACACACACATCAATATTGTCAACCAGTAGACATGGACAAAGCCATAGAAATGGGCGTGGTGGAGGGGCTCAGTAGCGCCACCTTTTGACAAAAGTGGGGGGGTTAGTTTTTCCTACAGTCACCAAACTCGGTACACATATTATTCTCATCAAGCCGGACAATTTTCTAATTTACATTCATTAGCTCCGACCAACAGGAAGTCAGCTATTTTGGTTTGAATGTTAATTTTTTGAAAAAACAGGCTATGAATTTTATACTACTACTCCTACAGGGTTTATCCAATTTACACCAAGCTTTTTTTAACTTGTTGCGAACACATTGAAGTTGTTTAATTGCAAACGGATTTTGGATATCTCAAACGGTTTGGCCGTGGCGAGGCAACGAATTTATGGCGAGAAAAGGGAAACAGGAAATGTGTTATAACTTCTGCATACATTGATTGATGTTTATGAAACTTCAGGAGTGTGTTGGTTGTAGTAGTCTGATCACATGGATGTAACTATTGTGAGTCAAAGTTATAGCGCCACCAAATGGCAGCAAGAAGTGTATCACTTTTAAAATGCTTTGAGATCACCCTCTTATTTTTACCTGATTTGCTTCAAACTTCATCAGTGTAATGTCAATACACAGCAGATGTAGACCTATGACAGGATTTTTGATATTTGAAATATTGTTGCCATGGCAACAGGTCAAACTGTAATAATATTCTTGAGTGTTTTTGAGGCTCTTAACATGCTTCAAATTGCATGAAACTCGACACACACATCAATATTGTCAACCAGTACACATGGACAAAGCCATAGAAATGGGCGTGGTGGAGGGGCTCAGTAGCGCCACCTTTTGACAAAAGTGGGGGGGTTAGTTTTTCCTACAGTCACCAAACTCGGTACACATATTATTCTCATCAAGCCGGACAATTTTCTAATTTACATTCATTAGCTCCGACCAACAGGAAGTCAGCTATTTTGGTTTGAATGTTAATTTTTTGAAAAAACAGGCTATGAATTTTATACTACTACTCCTACAGGGTTTATCCAATTTACACCAAGCTTTTTTTAACTTGTTGCTAACACATTGAAGTTGTTTAATTGCAAACAGATTTTGGATATCTCAAACGGTTTGGCCGTGGCGAGGCAACAAATTTATGGCAAGAAAAGGGAAACAAAGTGTTATAACTTCTGCATACATTAATTGATTTTGATGAAACTTTGGCTTAGTCTTCGTTGTACAAGGCTGATCACATGGATTTGACTATTGTGATTCAAAGTCATAGCGCCACCAACTGGAAGCAGAAAATGTGTCACTTTCAGCATACATTGAGATCACCCTCTTATTTTTACCTGATTTGCTTCAAAATTCATCAGAATAATGTTAAAACTTGGCACATGTAATCCTTTGAAAATGGGCAGGGAGGAGGGGCTCTATAACGGCACCTTGTAGTGCAGTAAATGTGGAGTGAATTTGACATAGTCCTTTGATGTTTAACCGTTTTAAGTGCCTATTGCCCGCTGTGCACAGTTGCCCTGAAGCCACCGGGGTGGCGGTGCCACCGGGCTTGGGCCCGCCATCGCTGCTCGCAGCTATATTTATTATTATTTTTTTTTTTTTTTTTTTTTTTTTTTTTCCGTCTTCCGGGGCTTTTTGGGGGCCTTAACATGCTCAAAAACTCTTGAAAATTGGCACACACATTGGAATCCGCGGCCATTAGGACGCCGGAGAGGCTGGTACCCGGGCGTGGCAGGGGGGCTTGACAGCGCCCCCTTGAAAAAAGTCTGAAAATTTGGTCCATATATTAAACATGCTTGCACGTATTAGTATGAAACTCGGTACACATATAGACCTCATCGGGCCGAACAACTTTCGCGCTCTAAGTTAATCGCCACGCCAACAGGAAGTCAGCTATTAAGGGTTGTTTGAAAAACGCATGCTCTGGAATTTGATATACTCCTCCTAGACGATTAATCCGATCGCCACCAAACTCGGTCAGCATGAAGTCAAGACACTGATGATTAAAAATTGCCAGGGGATTTTTGATATCTCGAACGGTTTGGCCGTGGCGAGGCAACGAATTTATGGCGAGAAAAAGGAAACAGGAAATGTGTTATAACGTCTTAATACATATATTGATCTTTATGAAACTTCACGAGTGTGTTCGTTATAGGAGTCTGATCACATGGATGTGACTATTGTGAGTCAAAGTTATAGCGCCACCAACTGGCAGCAGGAAGTGTATCACTTTTTGAAATGTTTTGAGATCACCCTCTTATTTTTACCTGATTTGCTTCAAACTTCATCAGTGTAATGTCAATACACAGCAGATGTAGACCTATGACAGGATTTTTGATATTTGAAATATTGTTGCCATGGCAACAGGTCAAACTGTAATAATATTCTTGAGTGTTTTTGAGGCTCTTAACATGCTTCAAATTGCATGAAACTCGACACACACATCAATATTGTCAACCAGTAGACATGGACAAAGCCATAGAAATGGGCGTGGTGGAGGGGCTCAGTAGCGCCACCTTTTGACAAAAGTGGGGGTTAGTTTTTCCTACAGTCACCAAACTCGGTACACATATTATTCTCATCAAGCCGGACAATTTTCTAATTTACATTCATTAGCTCCGACCAACAGGAAGTCAGCTATTTTGGTTTGAATGTAAATTTTTTGAAAAAACAGGCTATGAATTTTATACTACTACTCCTACAGGGTTTATCCAATTTACACCAAGCTTTTTTAACTTGTTGCGAACACATTGAAGTTGTTTAATTGCAAACGGATTTTGGATATCTCAAACGGTTTGGCCGTGGCGAGGCAACGAATTTATGGCGAGAAAAGGGAAACAGGAAATGTGTTATAACTTCTGCATACATTGATTGATGTTTATGAAACTTCAGGAGTGTGTTGGTTGTAGTAGTCTGATCACATGGATGTAACTATTGTGAGTCAAAGTTATAGCGCCACCAAATGGCAGCAAGAAGTGTATCACTTTTAAAATGCTTTGAGATCACCCTCTTATTTTTACCTGATTTGCTTCAAACTTCATCAGTGTAATGTCAATACACAGCAGATGTAGACCTATGACAGGATTTTTGATATTTGAAATATTGTTGCCATGGCAACAGGTCAAACTGTAATAATATTCTTGAGTGTTTTTGAGGCTCTTAACATGCTTCAAATTGCATGAAACTCGACACACACATCAATATTGTCAACCAGTAGACATGGACAAAGCCATAGAAATGGGCGTGGTGGAGGGGCTCAGTAGCGCCACCTTTTGACAAAAGTGGGGGGGTTAGTTTTTCCTACAGTCACCAAACTCGGTAAACATATTATTCTCATCAAGCCGGACAATTTTCTAATTTACATTCATTAGCTCCGACCAACAGGAAGTCAGCTATTTTGGTTTGAATGTTAATTTTTTGAAAAAACAGGCTATGAATTTTATACTACTACTCCTACAGGGTTTATCCAATTTACACCAAGCTTTTTTTAACTTGTTGCTAACACATTGAAGTTGTTTAATTGCAAACGGATTTTGGATATCTCAAACGGTTTGGCCGTGGCGAGGCAACGAATTTATGGCAAGAAAAGGGAAACAAAGTGTTATAACTTCTGCATACATTAATTGATTTTGATGAAACTTTGGCTTAGTCTTCGTTGTACAAGGCTGATCACATGGATTTGACTATTGTGATTCAAAGTCATAGCGCCACCAACTGGAAGCAGAAAATGTGTCACTTTCAGCATACATTGAGATCACCCTCTTATTTTTACCTGATTTGCTTCAAAATTCATCAGAATAATGTTAAAACTTGGCACATGTAATCCTTTGAAAATGGGCAGGGAGGAGGGGCTCTATAGCGGCACCTTGTAGTGCAGTAAATGTGGAGTGAATTTGACATAGTCCTTTGATGTTTAACCGTTTTAAGTGCCTATTGCCCGCTGTGCACAGTTGCCCTGAAGCCACCGGGGTGGCGGTGCCACCGGGCTTGGGCCCGCCATCGCTGCTCGCAGCTATATTTAGGGCCCAAGCGAAAATTCGCGCAGGGCCCTCTTGTTCTTCTAAGGATTATTAGGGCCCAAGCGAAAATTCGCGCAGGGCCCTCTTGTTCTTCTAAGGATTATTATTTTTTATTTTTTTTTTTTTTTTTTTTTTTTTTTTTTTTTCGTCTTCCGGGGCTTTTTGGGGGCCTTAACATGCTCAAAAACTCTTGAAAATTGGCACACACATTGGAATCCGCGGCCATTAGGACGCCGGAGAGGCTGGTACCCGGGCGTGGCAGGGGGGCTCGACAGCGCCCCCTTGAAAAAAGTCTGAAAATTTGGTCCATATATTAAACATGCTTGCACGTATTAGTATGAAACTCGGTACACATATAGACCTCATCGGGCCGAACAACTTTCGCGCTCTAAGTTAATCGCCACGCCAACAGGAAGTCAGCTATTAAGGGTTGTTTGAAAAACGCATGCTCTGGAATTTGATATACTCCTCCTAGACGATTAATCCGATCGCCACCAAACTCGGTCAGCATGAAGTCAAGACACTGATGATTAAAAATTGCCAGGGGATTTTTGATATCTCGAACGGTTTGGCCGTGGCGAGGCAACGAATTTATGGCGAGAAAAAGGAAACAGGAAATGTGTTATAACGTCTTAATACATATATTGATCTTTATGAAACTTCACGAGTGTGTTCGTTATAGGAGTCTGATCACATGGATGTGACTATTGTGAGTCAAAGTTATAGCGCCACCAACTGGCAGCAGGAAGTGTATCACTTTTTGAAATGTTTTGAGATCACCCTCTTATTTTTACCTGATTTGCTTCAAACTTCATCAGTGTAATGTCAATACACAGCAGATGTAGACCTATGACAGGATTTTTGATATTTGAAATATTGTTGCCATGGCAACAGGTCAAACTGTAATAATATTCTTGAGTGTTTTTGAGGCTCTTAACATGCTTCAAATTGCATGAAACTCGACACACACATCAATATTGTCAACCAGTAGACATGGACAAAGCCATAGAAATGGGCGTGGTGGAGGGGCTCAGTAGCGCCACCTTTTGACAAAAGTGGGGGGGTTAGTTTTTCCTACAGTCACCAAACTCGGTACACATATTATTCTCATCAAGCCGGACAATTTTCTAATTTACATTCATTAGCTCCGACCAACAGGAAGTCAGCTATTTTGGTTTGAATGTTAATTTTTTGAAAAAACAGGCTATGAATTTTATACTACTACTCCTACAGGGTTTATCCAATTTACACCAAGCTTTTTTTAACTTGTTGCGAACACATTGAAGTTGTTTAATTGCAAACGGATTTTGGATATCTCAAACGGTTTGGCCGTGGCGAGGCAACGAATTTATGGCGAGAAAAGGGAAACAGGAAATGTGTTATAACTTCTGCATACATTGATTGATGTTTATGAAACTTCAGGAGTGTGTTGGTTGTAGTAGTCTGATCACATGGATGTAACTATTGTGAGTCAAAGTTATAGCGCCACCAAATGGCAGCAAGAAGTGTATCACTTTTAAAATGCTTTGAGATCACCCTCTTATTTTTACCTGATTTGCTTCAAACTTCATCAGTGTAATGTCAATACACAGCAGATGTAGACCTATGACAGGATTTTTGATATTTGAAATATTGTTGCCATGGCAACAGGTCAAACTGTAATAATATTCTTGAGTGTTTTTGAGGCTCTTAACATGCTTCAAATTGCATGAAACTCGACACACACATCAATATTGTCAACCAGTACACATGGACAAAGCCATAGAAATGGGCGTGGTGGAGGGGCTCAGTAGCGCCACCTTTTGACAAAAGTGGGGGTTAGTTTTTCCTACAGTCACCAAACTCGGTACACATATTATTCTCATCAAGCCGGACAATTTTCTAATTTACATTCATTAGCTCCGACCAACAGGAAGTCAGCTATTTTGGTTTGAATGTTAATTTTTTGAAAAAACAGGCTATGAATTTTATACTACTACTCCTACAGGGTTTATCCAATTTACACCAAGCTTTTTTTAACTTGTTGCTAACACATTGAAGTTGTTTAATTGCAAACAGATTTTGGATATCTCAAACGGTTTGGCCGTGGCGAGGCAACAAATTTATGGCAAGAAAAGGGAAACAAAGTGTTATAACTTCTGCATACATTAATTGATTTTGATGAAACTTTGGCTTAGTCTTCGTTGTACAAGGCTGATCACATGGATTTGACTATTGTGATTCAAAGTCATAGCGCCACCAACTGGAAGCAGAAAATGTGTCACTTTCAGCATACATTGAGATCACCCTCTTATTTTTACCTGATTTGCTTCAAAATTCATCAGAATAATGTTAAAACTTGGCACATGTAATCCTTTGAAAATGGGCAGGGAGGAGGGGCTCTATAACGGCACCTTGTAGTGCAGTAAATGTGGAGTGAATTTGACATAGTCCTTTGATGTTTAACCGTTTTAAGTGCCTATTGCCCGCTGTGCACAGTTGCCCTGAAGCCACCGGGGTGGCGGTGCCACCGGGCTTGGGCCCGCCATCGCTGCTCGCAGCTATATTTATTATTATTATTATTATTTTTTTTTTTTTTTTTTTTTTTTTTTTCCGTCTTCCGGGGCTTTTTGGGGGCCTTAACATGCTCAAAAACTCTTGAAAATTGGCACACACATTGGAATCCGCGGCCATTAGGACGCCGGAGAGGCTGGTACCCGGGCGTGGCAGGGGGGCTTGACAGCGCCCCCTTGAAAAAAGTCTGAAAATTTGGTCCATATATTAAACATGCTTGCACGTATTAGTATGAAACTCGGTACACATATAGACCTCATCGGGCCGAACAACTTTCGCGCTCTAAGTTAATCGCCACGCCAACAGGAAGTCAGCTATTAAGGGTTGTTTGAAAAACGCATGCTCTGGAATTTGATATACTCCTCCTAGACGATTAATCCGATCGCCACCAAACTCGGTCAGCATGAAGTCAAGACACTGATGATTAAAAATTGCCAGGGGATTTTTGATATCTCGAACGGTTTGGCCGTGGCGAGGCAACGAATTTATGGCCAGAAAAAGGAAACAGGAAATGTGTTATAACGTCTTAATACATATATTGATCTTTATGAAACTTCACGAGTGTGTTCGTTATAGGAGTCTGATCACATGGATGTGACTATTGTGAGTCAAAGTTATAGCGCCACCAACTGGCAGCAGGAAGTGTATCACTTTTTGAAATGTTTTGAGATCACCCTCTTATTTTTACCTGATTTGCTTCAAACTTCATCAGTGTAATGTCAATACACAGCAGATGTAGACCTATGACAGGATTTTTGATATTTGAAATATTGTTGCCATGGCAACAGGTCAAACTGTAATAATATTCTTGAGTGTTTTTGAGGCTCTTAACATGCTTCAAATTGCATGAAACTCGACACACACATCAATATTGTCAACCAGTAGACATGGACAAAGCCATAGAAATGGGCGTGGTGGAGGGGCTCAGTAGCGCCACCTTTTGACAAAAGTGGGGGTTAGTTTTTCCTACAGTCACCAAACTCGGTACACATATTATTCTCATCAAGCCGGACAATTTTCTAATTTACATTCATTAGCTCCGACCAACAGGAAGTCAGCTATTTTGGTTTGAATGTTAATTTTTTGAAAAAACAGGCTATGAATTTTATACTACTACTCCTACAGGGTTTATCCAATTTACACCAAGCTTTTTTTAACTTGTTGCGAACACATTGAAGTTGTTTAATTGCAAACGGATTTTGGATATCTCAAACGGTTTGGCCGTGGCGAGGCAACGAATTTATGGCGAGAAAAGGGAAACAGGAAATGTGTTATAACGTCTTAATACATATATTGATCTTTATGAAACTTCACGAGTGTGTTCGTTATAGGAGTCTGATCACATGGATGTGACTATTGTGAGTCAAAGTTATAGCGCCACCAAATGGCAGCAAGAAGTGTATCACTTTTAAAATGCTTTGAGATCACCCTCTTATTTTTACCTGATTTGCTTCAAACTTCATCAGTGTAATGTCAATACACAGCAGATGTAGACCTATGACAGGATTTTTGATATTTGAAATATTGTTGCCATGGCAACAGGTCAAACTGTAATAATATTCTTGAGTGTTTTTGAGGCTCTTAACATGCTTCAAATTGCATGAAACTCGACACACACATCAATATTGTCAACCAGTAGACATGGACAAAGCCATAGAAATGGGCGTGGTGGAGGGGCTCAGTAGCGCCACCTTTTGACAAAAGTGGGGGTTAGTTTTTCCTACAGTCACCAAACTCGGTACACATATTATTCTCATCAAGCCGGACAATTTTCTAATTTACATTCATTAGCTCCGACCAACAGGAAGTCAGCTATTTTGGTTTGAATGTTAATTTTTTGAAAAAACAGGCTATGAATTTTATACTACTACTCCTACAGGGTTTATCCAATTTACACCAAGCTTTTTTAACTTGTTGCTAACACATTGAAGTTGTTTAATTGCAAACGGATTTTGGATATCTCAAACGGTTTGGCCGTGGCGAGGCAACGAATTTATGGCAAGAAAAGGGAAACAAAGTGTTATAACTTCTGCATACATTAATTGATTTTGATGAAACTTTGGCTTAGTCTTCGTTGTACAAGGCTGATCACATGGATTTGACTATTGTGATTCAAAGTCATAGCGCCACCAACTGGAAGCAGAAAATGTGTCACTTTCAGCATACATTGAGATCACCCTCTTATTTTTACCTGATTTGCTTCAAAATTCATCAGAATAATGTTAAAACTTGGCACATGTAATCCTTTGAAAATGGGCAGGGAGGAGGGGCTCTATAGCGGCACCTTGTAGTGCAGTAAATGTGGAGTGAATTTGACATAGTCCTTTGATGTTTAACCGTTTTAAGTGCCTATTGCCCGCTGTGCACAGTTGCCCTGAAGCCACCGGGGTGGCGGTGCCACCGGGCTTGGGCCCGCCATCGCTGCTCGCAGCTATATTTAGGGCCCAAGCGAAAATTCGCGCAGGGCCCTCTTGTTCTTCTAAGGATTATTATTATTTTTATTTATTTATTTATTTTTTTTTTTTATTTTTTTTTTTTTTTCCGTCTTCCGGGGCTTTTTGGGGGCCTTAACATGCTCAAAAACTCTTGAAAATTGGCATACACATTGGAATCCGCGGCCATTAGGACGCCGGAGAGGCTGGTACCCGGGCGTGGCAGGGGGGCTCGACAGCGCCCCCTTGAAAAAAGTCTGAAAATTTGGTCCATATATTAAACATGCTTGCACGTATTAGTATGAAACTCGGTACACATATAGACCTCATCGGGCCGAACAACTTTCGCGCTCTAAGTTAATCGCCACGCCAACAGGAAGTCAGCTATTAAGGGTTGTTTGAAAAACGCATGCTCTGGAATTTGATATACTCCTCCTAGACGATTAATCCGATCGCCACCAAACTCGGTCAGCATGAAGTCAAGACACTGATGATTAAAAATTGCCAGGGGATTTTTGATATCTCGAACGGTTTGGCCGTGGCGAGGCAACGAATTTATGGCGAGAAAAAGGAAACAGGAAATGTGTTATAACGTCTTAATACATATATTGATCTTTATGAAACTTCACGAGTGTGTTCGTTATAGGAGTCTGATCACATGGATGTGACTATTGTGAGTCAAAGTTATAGCGCCACCAACTGGCAGCAGGAAGTGTATCACTTTTTGAAATGTTTTGAGATCACCCTCTTATTTTTACCTGATTTGCTTCAAACTTCATCAGTGTAATGTCAATACACAGCAGATGTAGACCTATGACAGGATTTTTGATATTTGAAATATTGTTGCCATGGCAACAGGTCAAACTGTAATAATATTCTTGAGTGTTTTTGAGGCTCTTAACATGCTTCAAATTGCATGAAACTCGACACACACATCAATATTGTCAACCAGTAGACATGGACAAAGCCATAGAAATGGGCGTGGTGGAGGGGCTCAGTAGCGCCACCTTTTGACAAAAGTGGGGGGGTTAGTTTTTCCTACAGTCACCAAACTCGGTACACATATTATTCTCATCAAGCCGGACAATTTTCTAATTTACATTCATTAGCTCCGACCAACAGGAAGTCAGCTATTTTGGTTTGAATGTTAATTTTTTGAAAAAACAGGCTATGAATTTTATACTACTACTCCTACAGGGTTTATCCAATTTACACCAAGCTTTTTTAACTTGTTGCGAACACATTGAAGTTGTTTAATTGCAAACGGATTTTGGATATCTCAAACGGTTTGGCCGTGGCGAGGCAACGAATTTATGGCGAGAAAAGGGAAACAGGAAATGTGTTATAACTTCTGCATACATTGATTGATGTTTATGAAACTTCAGGAGTGTGTTGGTTGTAGTAGTCTGATCACATGGATGTAACTATTGTGAGTCAAAGTTATAGCGCCACCAAATGGCAGCAAGAAGTGTATCACTTTTAAAATGCTTTGAGATCACCCTCTTATTTTTACCTGATTTGCTTCAAACTTCATCAGTGTAATGTCAATACACAGCAGATGTAGACCTATGACAGGATTTTTGATATTTGAAATATTGTTGCCATGGCAACAGGTCAAACTGTAATAATATTCTTGAGTGTTTTTGAGGCTCTTAACATGCTTCAAATTGCATGAAACTCGACACACACATCAATATTGTCAACCAGTAGACATGGACAAAGCCATAGAAATGGGCGTGGTGGAGGGGCTCAGTAGCGCCACCTTTTGACAAAAGTGGGGGTTAGTTTTTCCTACAGTCACCAAACTCGGTACACATATTATTCTCATCAAGCCGGACAATTTTCTAATTTACATTCATTAGCTCCGACCAACAGGAAGTCAGCTATTTTGGTTTGAATGTTAATTTTTTGAAAAAACAGGCTATGAATTTTATACTACTACTCCTACAGGGTTTATCCAATTTACACCAAGCTTTTTTTAACTTGTTGCTAACACATTGAAGTTGTTTAATTGCAAACGGATTTTGGATATCTCAAACGGTTTGGCCGTGGCGAGGCAACGAATTTATGGCAAGAAAAGGGAAACAAAGTGTTATAACTTCTGCATACATTAATTGATTTTGATGAAACTTTGGCTTAGTCTTCGTTGTACAAGGCTGATCACATGGATTTGACTATTGTGATTCAAAGTCATAGCGCCACCAACTGGAAGCAGAAAATGTGTCACTTTCAGCATACATTGAGATCACCCTCTTATTTTTACCTGATTTGCTTCAAAATTCATCAGAATAATGTTAAAACTTGGCACATGTAATCCTTTGAAAATGGGCAGGGAGGAGGGGCTCTATAACGGCACCTTGTAGTGCAGTAAATGTGGAGTGAATTTGACATAGCCCTTTGATGTTTAACCGTTTTAAGTGCCTATTGCCCGCTGTGCGCAGTTGCCCTGAAGCCACCGGGGTGGCGGTGCCACCGGGCTTGGGCCCGCCATCGCTGCTCGCAGCTATATTTATTATTATTATTATTTTTTTTTTTTTTTTAGTCTTCCGGGGCTTTTTTGGGGGCTTTAAATGGTCAAAAACTCTTGAAAATTGGCACACACATTGGAATCCGCGGCCATTAGGACGCCGGAGAGGCTGGTACCCGGGCGTGGCAGGGGGGCTCGACAGCACCCCCTTGAAAAAAGTCTGAAAATTTGGTCCATATATTAAACATGCTTGCACGTATTAGTATGAAACTCGGTACACATATAGACCTCATCGGGCCGAACAACTTTCGCGCTCTAAGTTAATCGCCACGCCAACAGGAAGTCAGCTATTAAGGGTTGTTTGAAAAACGCATGCTCTGGAATTTGATATACTCCTCCTAGACGATTAATCCGATCGCCACCAAACTCGGTCAGCATGAAGTCAAGACACTGATGATTAAAAATTGCCAGGGGATTTTTGATATCTCGAACGGTTTGGCCGTGGCGAGGCAACGAATTTATGGCGAGAAAAAGGAAACAGGAAATGTGTTATAACGTCTTAATACATATATTGATCTTTATGAAACTTCACGAGTGTGTTCGTTATAGGAGTCTGATCACATGGATGTGACTATTGTGAGTCAAAGTTATAGCGCCACCAACTGGCAGCAGGAAGTGTACCACTTTTTGAAATGTTTTGAGATCACCCTCTTATTTTTACCTGATTTGCTTCAAACTTCATCAGTGTAATGTCAATACACAGCAGATGTAGACCTATGACAGGATTTTTGATATTTGAAATATTGTTGCCATGGCAACAGGTCAAACTGTAATAATATTCTTGAGTGTTTTTGAGGCTCTTAACATGCTTCAAATTGCATGAAACTCGACACACACATCAATATTGTCAACCAGTAGACATGGACAAAGCCATAGAAATGGGCGTGGTGGAGGGGCTCAGTAGCGCCACCTTTTGACAAAAGTGGGGGGGTTAGTTTTTCCTACAGTCACCAAACTCGGTACACATATTATTCTCATCAAGCCGGACAATTTTCTAATTTACATTCATTAGCTCCGACCAACAGGAAGTCAGCTATTTTGGTTTGAATGTAAATTTTTTGAAAAAACAGGCTATGAATTTTATACTACTACTCCTACAGGGTTTATCCAATTTACACCAAGCTTTTTTTAACTTGTTGCGAACACATTGAAGTTGTTTAATTGCAAACGGATTTTGGATATCTCAAACGGTTTGGCCGTGGCGAGGCAACGAATTTATGGCGAGAAAAGGGAAACAGGAAATGTGTTATAACTTCTGCATACATTGATTGATGTTTATGAAACTTCAGGAGTGTGTTGGTTGTAGTAGTCTGATCACATGGATGTAACTATTGTGAGTCAAAGTTATAAGCGCCACCAAATGGCAGCAAGAAGTGTATCACTTTTAAAATGCTTTGAGATCACCCTCTTATTTTTACCTGATTTGCTTCAAACTTCATCAGTGTAATGTCAATACACAGCAGATGTAGACCTATGACAGGATTTTTGATATTTGAAATATTGTTGCCATGGCAACAGGTCAAACTGTAATAATATTCTTGAGTGTTTTTGAGGCTCTTAACA
>NW_027125667.1:0-64328 GCF_024489055.1 Chanodichthys erythropterus
AAAATCCGTTTGCAATTAAACAACTTCAATGTGTTCGCAACAAGTTAAAAAAAGCTTGGTGTAAATTGGATAAACCCTGTAGGAGTAGTAGTATAAAATTCATAGCCTGTTTTTCAAAAAATTAACATTCAAACCAAAATAGCTGACTTCCTGTTGGTCGGAGCTAATGAATGTAAATTAGAAAATTGTCCGGCTTGATGAGAATAATATGTGTACCGAGTTTGGTGACTGTAGGAAAAACTAACCCCCACTTTTGTCAAAAGGTGGCGCTACTGAGCCCCTCCACCACGCCCATTTCTATGGCTTTGTCCATGTCTACTGGTTGACAATATTGATGTGTGTGTCGAGTTTCATGCAATTTGAAGCATGTTAAGAGCCTCAAAAACACTCAAGAATATTATTACAGTTTGACCTGTTGCCATGGCAACAATATTTCAAATATCAAAAATCCTGTCATAGGTCTACATCTGCTGTGTATTGACATTACACTGATGAAGTTTGAAGCAAATCAGGTAAAAATAAGAGGGTGATCTCAAAACATTTCAAAAAGTGATACACTTCCTGCTGCCAGTTGGTGGCGCTATAACTTTGACTCACAATAGTCACATCCATGTGATCAGACTCCTATAACGAACACACTCGTGAAGTTTCATAAAGATCAATATATGTATTAAGACGTTATAACACATTTCCTGTTTCCTTTTTCTCGCCATAAATTCGTTGCCTCGCCACGGCCAAACCGTTCGAGATATCAAAAATCCCCTGGCAATTTTTAATCATCAGTGTCTTGACTTCATGCTGACCGAGTTTGGTGGCGATCGGATTAATCGTCTAGGAGGAGTATATCAAATTCCAGAGCATGCGTTTTTCAAACAACCCTTAATAGCTGACTTCCTGTTGGCGTGGCGATTAACTTAGAGCGCGAAAGTTGTTCGGCCCGATGAGGTCTATATGTGTACCGAGTTTCATACTAATACGTGCAAGCATGTTTAATATATGGACCAAATTTTCAGACTTTTTCAAGGGGGCGCTGTCGAGCCCCTGCCACGCCCGGGTACCAGCCTCTCCGGCGTCCTAATGGCCGCGGATTCCAATGTGTGTGCCAATTTTCAAGAGTTTTTGAGCATGTTAAGGCCCCCAAAAAGCCCCGGAAGACGGAAAAAAAAAATAAAAAAAAATAAATAAATAAATAAATATAGCTGCGAGCAGCGATGGCGGGCCCAAGCCCGGTGGCACCGCCACCCCGGTGGCTTCAGGGCAACTGTGCACAGCGGGCAATAGGCACTTAAAACGGTTAAACATCAAAGGACTATGTCAAATTCACTCCACATTTACTGCACTACAAGGTGCCGCTATAGAGCCCCTCCTCCCTGCCCATTTTCAAAGGATTACATGTGCCAAGTTTTAACATTATTCTGATGAATTTTGAAGCAAATCAGGTAAAAATAAGAGGGTGATCTCAATGTATGCTGAAAGTGACACATTTTCTGCTTCCAGTTGGTGGCGCTATGACTTTGAATCACAATAGTCAAATCCATGTGATCAGCCTTGTACAACGAAGACTAAGCCAAAGTTTCATCAAAATCAATTAATGTATGCAGAAGTTATAACACTTTGTTTCCCTTTTCTTGCCATAAATTCGTTGCCTCGCCACGGCCAAACCGTTTGAGATATCCAAAATCCGTTTGCAATTAAACAACTTCAATGTGTTAGCAACAAGTTAAAAAAGCTTGGTGTAAATTGGATAAACCCTGTAGGAGTAGTAGTATAAAATTCATAGCCTGTTTTTTCAAAAAATTAACATTCAAACCAAAATAGCTGACTTCCTGTTGGTCGGAGCTAATGAATGTAAATTAGAAAATTGTCCGGCTTGATGAGAATAATATGTGTACCGAGTTTGGTGACTGTAGGACAAACTAACCCCCACTTTTGTCAAAAGGTGGCGCTACTGAGCCCCTCCACCACGCCCATTTCTATGGCTTTGTCCATGTCTACTGGTTGACAATATTGATGTGTGTGTCGAGTTTCATGCAATTTGAAGCATGTTAAGAGCCTCAAAAACACTCAAGAATATTATTACAGTTTGACCTGTTGCCATGGCAACAATATTTCAAATATCAAAAATCCTGTCATAGGTCTACATCTGCTGTGTATTGACATTACACTGATGAAGTTTGAAGCAAATCAGGTAAAAATAAGAGGGTGATCTCAAAGCATTTTAAAAGTGATACACTTCTTGCTGCCATTTGGTGGCGCTATAACTTTGACTCACAATAGTTACATCCATGTGATCAGACTACTACAACCAACACACTCCTGAAGTTTCATAAACATCAATCAATGTATGCAGAAGTTATAACACATTTCCTGTTTCCCTTTTCTCGCCATAAATTCGTTGCCTCGCCACGGCCAAACCGTTTGAGATATCCAAAATCCGTTTGCAATTAAACAACTTCAATGTGTTCGCAACAAGTTAAAAAAAGCTTGGTGTAAATTGGATAAACCCTGTAGGAGTAGTAGTATAAAATTCATAGCCTGTTTTTTCAAAAAATTAACATTCAAACCAAAATAGCTGACTTCCTGTTGGTCGGAGCTAATGAATGTAAATTAGAAAATTGTCCGGCTTGATGAGAATAATATGTGTACCGAGTTTGGTGACTGTAGGAAAAACTAACCCCCACTTTTGTCAAAAGGTGGCGCTACTGAGCCCCTCCACCACGCCCATTTCTATGGCTTTGTCCATGTCTACTGGTTGACAATATTGATGTGTGTGTCGAGTTTCATGCAATTTGAAGCATGTTAAGAGCCTCAAAAACACTCAAGAATATTATTACAGTTTGACCTGTTGCCATGGCAACAATATTTCAAATATCAAAAATCCTGTCATAGGTCTACATCTGCTGTGTATTGACATTACACTGATGAAGTTTGAAGCAAATCAGGTAAAAATAAGAGGGTGATCTCAAAACATTTCAAAAAGTGATACACTTCCTGCTGCCAGTTGGTGGCGCTATAACTTTGACTCACAATAGTCACATCCATGTGATCAGACTCCTATAACGAACACACTCGTGAAGTTTCATAAAGATCAATATATGTATTAAGACGTTATAACACATTTCCTGTTTCCTTTTTCTCGCCATAAATTCGTTGCCTCGCCACGGCCAAACCGTTCGAGATATCAAAAATCCCCTGGCAATTTTTAATCATCAGTGTCTTGACTTCATGCTGACCGAGTTTGGTGGCGATCGGATTAATCGTCTAGGAGGAGTATATCAAATTCCAGAGCATGCGTTTTTCAAACAACCCTTAATAGCTGACTTCCTGTTGGCGTGGCGATTAACTTAGAGCGCGAAAGTTGTTCGGCCCGATGAGGTCTATATGTGTACCGAGTTTCATACTAATACGTGCAAGCATGTTTAATATATGGACCAAATTTTCAGACTTTTTTCAAGGGGCGCTGTCGAGCCCCTGCCACGCCCGGGTACCAGCCTCTCCGGCGTCCTAATGGCCGCGGATTCCAATGTGTGTGCCAATTTTCAAGAGTTTTTGAGCATGTTAAGGCCCCCAAAAAGCCCCGGAAGACGGAAAAAAAAAAAAAAAAAATATAGCTGCGAGCAGCGATGGCGGGCCCAAGCCCGGTGGCACCGCCACCCCGGTGGCTTCAGGGCAACTGTGCACAGCGGGCAATAGGCACTTAAAACGGTTAAACATCAAAGGACTATGTCAAATTCACTCCACATTTACTGCACTACAAGGTGCCGTTATGAAACCCCTCCTCCCTGCCCATTTTCAAAGGATTACATGTGCCAAGTTTTAACATTATTCTGATGAATTTTGAAGCAAATCAGGTAAAAATAAGAGGGTGATCTCAATGTATGCTGAAAGTGACACATTTTCTGCTTCCAGTTGGTGGCGCTATGACTTTGAATCACAATAGTCAAATCCATGTGATCAGCCTTGTACAACGAAGACTAAGCCAAAGTTTCATCAAAATCAATTAATGTATGCAGAAGTTATAACACTTTGTTTCCCTTTTCTTGCCATAAATTCGTTGCCTCGCCACGGCCAAACCGTTTGAGATATCCAAAATCCGTTTGCAATTAAACAACTTCAATGTGTTAGCAACAAGTTAAAAAAAGCTTGGTGTAAATTGGATAAACCCTGTAGGAGTAGTAGTATAAAATTCATAGCCTGTTTTTTCAAAAAATTAACATTCAAACCAAAATAGCTGACTTCCTGTTGGTCGGAGCTAATGAATGTAAATTAGAAAATTGTCCGGCTTGATGAGAATAATATGTGTACCGAGTTTGGTGACTGTAGGAAAAACTAACCCCCACTTTTGTCAAAAGGTGGCGCTACTGAGCCCCTCCACCACGCCCATTTCTATGGCTTTGTCCATGTCTACTGGTTGACAATATTGATGTGTGTGTCGAGTTTCATGCAATTTGAAGCATGTTAAGAGCCTCAAAAACACTCAAGAATATTATTACAGTTTGACCTGTTGCCATGGCAACAATATTTCAAATATCAAAAATCCTGTCATAGGTCTACATCTGCTGTGTATTGACATTACACTGATGAAGTTTGAAGCAAATCAGGTAAAAATAAGAGGGTGATCTCAAAGCATTTTAAAAGTGATACACTTCTTGCTGCCATTTGGTGGCGCTATAACTTTGACTCACAATAGTTACATCCATGTGATCAGACTACTACAACCAACACACTCCTGAAGTTTCATAAACATCAATCAATGTATGCAGAAGTTATAACACATTTCCTGTTTCCCTTTTCTCGCCATAAATTCGTTGCCTCGCCACGGCCAAACCGTTTGAGATATCCAAAATCCGTTTGCAATTAAACAACTTCAATGTGTTCGCAACAAGTTAAAAAAAGCTTGGTGTAAATTGGATAAACCCTGTAGGAGTAGTAGTATAAAATTCATAGCCTGTTTTTTCAAAAAATTAACATTCAAACCAAAATAGCTGACTTCCTGTTGGTCGGAGCTAATGAATGTAAATTAGAAAATTGTCCGGCTTGATGAGAATAATATGTGTACCGAGTTTGGTGACTGTAGGAAAAACTAACCCCCACTTTTGTCAAAAGGTGGCGCTACTGAGCCCCTCCACCACGCCCATTTCTATGGCTTTGTCCATGTCTACTGGTTGACAATATTGATGTGTGTGTCGAGTTTCATGCAATTTGAAGCATGTTAAGAGCCTCAAAAACACTCAAGAATATTATTACAGTTTGACCTGTTGCCATGGCAACAATATTTCAAATATCAAAAATCCTGTCATAGGTCTACATCTGCTGTGTATTGACATTACACTGATGAAGTTTGAAGCAAATCAGGTAAAAATAAGAGGGTGATCTCAAAACATTTCAAAAAGTGATACACTTCCTGCTGCCAGTTGGTGGCGCTATAACTTTGACTCACAATAGTCACATCCATGTGATCAGACTCCTATAACGAACACACTCGTGAAGTTTCATAAAGATCAATATATGTATTAAGACGTTATAACACATTTCCTGTTTCCTTTTTCTCGCCATAAATTCGTTGCCTCGCCACGGCCAAACCGTTCGAGATATCAAAAATCCCCTGGCAATTTTTAATCATCAGTGTCTTGACTTCATGCTGACCGAGTTTGGTGGCGATCGGATTAATCGTCTAGGAGGAGTATATCAAATTCCAGAGCATGCGTTTTTCAAACAACCCTTAATAGCTGACTTCCTGTTGGCGTGGCGATTAACTTAGAGCGCGAAAGTTGTTCGGCCCGATGAGGTCTATATGTGTACCGAGTTTCATACTAATACGTGCAAGCATGTTTAATATATGGACCAAATTTTCAGACTTTTTTCAAGGGGGCGCTGTCGAGCCCCCCTGCCACGCCCGGGTACCAGCCTCTCCGGCGTCCTAATGGCCGCGGATTCCAATGTGTGTGCCAATTTTCAAGAGTTTTTGAGCATGTTAAGGCCCCCAAAAAGCCCCGGAAGACGGAAAAAAAAAAAAAAAAAAAAAAAAAAAAAAAATATATAGCTGCGAGCAGCGATGGCGGGCCCAAGCCCGGTGGCACCGCCACCCCGGTGGCTTCAGGGCAACTGTGCACAGCGGGCAATAGGCACTTAAAACGGTTAAACATCAAAGGACTATGTCAAATTCACTCCACATTTACTGCACTACAAGGTGCCGCTATAGAGCCCCTCCTCCCTGCCCATTTTCAAAGGATTACATGTGCCAAGTTTTAACATTATTCTGATGAATTTTGAAGCAAATCAGGTAAAAATAAGAGGGTGATCTCAATGTATGCTGAAAGTGACACATTTTCTGCTTCCAGTTGGTGGCGCTATGACTTTGAATCACAATAGTCAAATCCATGTGATCAGCCTTGTACAACGAACACTACTCGTGAAGTTTCATCAAAATCAATTAATGTATGCAGAAGTTATAACACTTTGTTTCCCTTTTCTTGCCATAAATTCGTTGCCTCGCCACGGCCAAACCGTTTGAGATATCCAAAATCCGTTTGCAATTAAACAACTTCAATGTGTTAGCAACAAGTTAAAAAAGCTTGGTGTAAATTGGATAAACCCTGTAGGAGTAGTAGTATAAAATTCATAGCCTGTTTTTTCAAAAAATTAACATTCAAACCAAAAGAGCTGACTTCCTGTTGGTCGGAGCTAATGAATGTAAATTAGAAAATTGTCCGGCTTGATGAGAATAATATGTGTACCGAGTTTGGTGACTGTAGGAAAAACTAACCCCCACTTTTGTCAAAAGGTGGCGCTACTGAGCCCCTCCACCACGCCCATTTCTATGGCTTTGTCCATGTCTACTGGTTGACAATATTGATGTGTGTGTCGAGTTTCATGCAATTTGAAGCATGTTAAGAGCCTCAAAAACACTCAAGAATATTATTACAGTTTGACCTGTTGCCATGGCAACAATATTTCAAATATCAAAAATCCTGTCATAGGTCTACATCTGCTGTGTATTGACATTACACTGATGAAGTTTGAAGCAAATCAGGTAAAAATAAGAGGGTGATCTCAAAGCATTTTAAAAGTGATACACTTCTTGCTGCCATTTGGTGGCGCTATAACTTTGACTCACAATAGTTACATCCATGTGATCAGACTACTACAACCAACACACTCCTGAAGTTTCATAAACATCAATCAATGTATGCAGAAGTTATAACACATTTCCTGTTTCCCTTTTCTCGCCATAAATTCGTTGCCTCGCCACGGCCAAACCGTTTGAGATATCCAAAATCCGTTTGCAATTAAACAACTTCAATGTGTTCGCAACAAGTTAAAAAAAGCTTGGTGTAAATTGGATAAACCCTGTAGGAGTAGTAGTATAAAATTCATAGCCTGTTTTTTCAAAAAATTAACATTCAAACCAAAATAGCTGACTTCCTGTTGGTCGGAGCTAATGAATGTAAATTAGAAAATTGTCCGGCTTGATGAGAATAATATGTGTACCGAGTTTGGTGACTGTAGGAAAAACTAACCCCCACTTTTGTCAAAAGGTGGCGCTACTGAGCCCCTCCACCACGCCCATTTCTATGGCTTTGTCCATGTCTACTGGTTGACAATATTGATGTGTGTGTCGAGTTTCATGCAATTTGAAGCATGTTAAGAGCCTCAAAAACACTCAAGAATATTATTACAGTTTGACCTGTTGCCATGGCAACAATATTTCAAATATCAAAAATCCTGTCATAGGTCTACATCTGCTGTGTATTGACATTACACTGATGAAGTTTGAAGCAAATCAGGTAAAAATAAGAGGGTGATCTCAAAACATTTCAAAAAGTGATACACTTCCTGCTGCCAGTTGGTGGCGCTATAACTTTGACTCACAATAGTCACATCCATGTGATCAGACTCCTATAACGAACACACTCGTGAAGTTTCATAAAGATCAATATATGTATTAAGACGTTATAACACATTTCCTGTTTCCTTTTTCTCGCCATAAATTCGTTGCCTCGCCACGGCCAAACCGTTCGAGATATCAAAAATCCCCTGGCAATTTTTAATCATCAGTGTCTTGACTTCATGCTGACCGAGTTTGGTGGCGATCGGATTAATCGTCTAGGAGGAGTATATCAAATTCCAGAGCATGCGTTTTTCAAACAACCCTTAATAGCTGACTTCCTGTTGGCGTGGCGATTAACTTAGAGCGCGAAAGTTGTTCGGCCCGATGAGGTCTATATGTGTACCGAGTTTCATACTAATACGTGCAAGCATGTTTAATATATGGACCAAATTTTCAGACTTTTTTCAAGGGGGCGCTGTCGAGCCCCCCTGCCACGCCCGGGTACCAGCCTCTCCGGCGTCCTAATGGCCGCGGATTCCAATGTGTGTGCCAATTTTCAAGAGTTTTTGAGCATGTTAAGGCCCCCAAAAAGCCCCGGAAGACGGAAAAAAAATAAATAAATAAAAAAAAAAAATAATAATAATAAATATAGCTGCGAGCAGCGATGGCGGGCCCAAGCCCGGTGGCACCGCCACCCCGGTGGCTTCAGGGCAACTGTGCACAGCGGGCAATAGGCACTTAAAACGGTTAAACATCAAAGGACTATGTCAAATTCACTCCACATTTACTGCACTACAAGGTGCCGCTATAGAGCCCCTCCTCCCTGCCCATTTTCAAAGGATTACATGTGCCAAGTTTTAACATTATTCTGATGAATTTTGAAGCAAATCAGGTAAAAATAAGAGGGTGATCTCAATGTATGCTGAAAGTGACACATTTTCTGCTTCCAGTTGGTGGCGCTATGACTTTGAATCACAATACTCAAATCCATGTGATCAGCCTTGTACAACGAAGACTAAGCCAAAGTTTCATCAAAATCAATTAATGTATGCAGAAGTTATAACACTTTGTTTCCCTTTTCTTGCCATAAATTCGTTGCCTCGCCACGGCCAAACCGTTTGAGATATCCAAAATCCGTTTGCAATTAAACAACTTCAATGTGTTAGCAACAAGTTAAAAAAAGCTTGGTGTAAATTGGATAAACCCTGTAGGAGTAGTAGTATAAAATTCATAGCCTGTTTTTCAAAAAATTAACATTCAAACCAAAATAGCTGACTTCCTGTTGGTCGGAGCTAATGAATGTAAATTAGAAAATTGTCCGGCTTGATGAGAATAATATGTGTACCGAGTTTGGTGACTGTAGGAAAAACTAACCCCCACGTTTGTCAAAAGGTGGCGCTACTGAGCCCCTCCACCACGCCCATTTCTATGGCTTTGTCCATGTCTACTGGTTGACAATATTGATGTGTGTGTCGAGTTTCATGCAATTTGAAGCATGTTAAGAGCCTCAAAAACACTCAAGAATATTATTACAGTTTGACCTGTTGCCATGGCAACAATATTTCAAATATCAAAAATCCTGTCATAGGTCTACATCTGCTGTGTATTGACATTACACTGATGAAGTTTGAAGCAAATCAGGTAAAAATAAGAGGGTGATCTCAAAGCATTTTAAAAGTGATACACTTCTTGCTGCCATTTGGTGGCGCTATAACTTTGACTCACAATAGTTACATCCATGTGATCAGACTACTACAACCAACACACTCCTGAAGTTTCATAAACATCAATCAATGTATGCAGAAGTTATAACACATTTCCTGTTTCCCTTTTCTCGCCATAAATTCGTTGCCTCGCCACGGCCAAACCGTTTGAGATATCCAAAATCCGTTTGCAATTAAACAACTTCAATGTGTTCGCAACAAGTTAAAAAAAGCTTGGTGTAAATTGGATAAACCCTGTAGGAGTAGTAGTATAAAATTCATAGCCTGTTTTTTCAAAAAATTAACATTCAAACCAAAATAGCTGACTTCCTGTTGGTCGGAGCTAATGAATGTAAATTAGAAAATTGTCCGGCTTGATGAGAATAATATGTGTACCGAGTTTGGTGACTGTAGGAAAAACTAACCCCCCCACTTTTGTCAAAAGGTGGCGCTACTGAGCCCCTCCACCACGCCCATTTCTATGGCTTTGTCCATGTCTACTGGTTGACAATATTGATGTGTGTGTCGAGTTTCATGCAATTTGAAGCATGTTAAGAGCCTCAAAAACACTCAAGAATATTATTACAGTTTGACCTGTTGCCATGGCAACAATATTTCAAATATCAAAAATCCTGTCATAGGTCTACATCTGCTGTGTATTGACATTACACTGATGAAGTTTGAAGCAAATCAGGTAAAAATAAGAGGGTGATCTCAAAACATTTCAAAAAGTGATACACTTCCTGCTGCCAGTTGGTGGCGCTATAACTTTGACTCACAATAGTCACATCCATGTGATCAGACTCCTATAACGAACACACTCGTGAAGTTTCATAAAGATCAATATATGTATTAAGACGTTATAACACATTTCCTGTTTCCTTTTTCTCGCCATAAATTCGTTGCCTCGCCACGGCCAAACCGTTCGAGATATCAAAAATCCCCTGGCAATTTTTAATCATCAGTGTCTTGACTTCATGCTGACCGAGTTTGGTGGCGATCGGATTAATCGTCTAGGAGGAGTATATCAAATTCCAGAGCATGCGTTTTTCAAACAACCCTTAATAGCTGACTTCCTGTTGGCGTGGCGATTAACTTAGAGCGCGAAAGTTGTTCGGCCCGATGAGGTCTATATGTGTACCGAGTTTCATACTAATACGTGCAAGCATGTTTAATATATGGACCAAATTTTCAGACTTTTTTCAAGGGGCCGCTGTCAAGCCCCTGCCACGCCCGGGTACCAGCCTCTCCGGCGTCCTAATGGCCGCGGATTCCAATGTGTGTGCCAATTTTCAAGAGTTTTTGAGCATGTTAAGGCCCCCAAAAAGCCCCGGAAGACGGAAAAAAAAAAAAAATAAAATAAAAAAAAATAAAATAATAATCCTTAGAAGAACAAGAGGGCCCTGCGCGAATTTTCGCTTGGGCCCTAAATATAGCTGCGAGCAGCGATGGCGGGCCCAAGCCTGGTGGCACCGCCACCCCGGTGGCTTCAGGGCAACTGTGCACAGCGGGCAATAGGCACTTAAAACGGTTAAACATCAAAGGACTATGTCAAATTCACTCCACATTTACTGCACTACAAGGTGCCGCTATAGAGCCCCTCCTCCCTTCCCATTTTCAAAGGATTACATGTGCCAAGTTTTAACATTATTCTGATGAATTTTGAAGCAAATCAGGTAAAAATAAGAGGGTGATCTCAATGTATGCTGAAAGTGACACATTTTCTGCTTCCAGTTGGTGGCGCTATGACTTTGAATCACAATAGTCAAATCCATGTGATCAGCCTTGTACAACGAAGGCTAAGCCAAAGTTTCATCAAAATCAATTAATGTATGCAGAAGTTATAACACTTTGTTTCCCTTTTCTTGCCATAAATTCGTTGCCTCGCCACGGCCAAACCGTTTGAGATATCCAAAATCCGTTTGCAATTAAACAACTTCAATGTGTTAGCAACAAGTTAAAAAAAGCTTGGTGTAAATTGGATAAACCCTGTAGGAGTAGTAGTATAAAATTCATAGCCTGTTTTTTCAAAAAATTAACATTCAAACCAAAATAGCTGACTTCCTGTTGGTCGGAGCTAATGAATGTAAATTAGAAAATTGTCCGGCTTGATGAGAATAATATGTGTACCGAGTTTGGTGACTGTAGGAAAAACTAACCCCCACTTTTGTCAAAAGGTGGCGCTACTGAGCCCCTCCACCACGCCCATTTCTATGGCTTTGTCCATGTCTACTGGTTGACAATATTGATGTGTGTGTCGAGTTTCATGCAATTTGAAGCATGTTAAGAGCCTCAAAAACACTCAAGAATATTATTACAGTTTGACCTGTTGCCATGGCAACAATATTTCAAATATCAAAAATCCTGTCATAGGTCTACATCTGCTGTGTATTGACATTACACTGATGAAGTTTGAAGCAAATCAGGTAAAAATAAGAGGGTGATCTCAAAGCATTTTAAAAGTGATACACTTCTTGCTGCCATTTGGTGGCGCTATAACTTTGACTCACAATAGTTACATCCATGTGATCAGACTACTACAACCAACACACTCCTGAAGTTTCATAAACATCAATCAATGTATGCAGAAGTTATAACACATTTCCTGTTTCCCTTTTCTCGCCATAAATTCGTTGCCTCGCCACGGCCAAACCGTTTGAGATATCCAAAATCCGTTTGCAATTAAACAACTTCAATGTGTTCGCAACAAGTTAAAAAAAGCTTGGTGTAAATTGGATAAACCCTGTAGGAGTAGTAGTATAAAATTCATAGCCTGTTTTTTCAAAAAATTAACATTCAAACCAAAATAGCTGACTTCCTGTTGGTCGGAGCTAATGAATGTAAATTAGAAAATTGTCCGGCTTGATGAGAATAATATGTGTACCGAGTTTGGTGACTGTAGGAAAAACTAACCCCCACTTTTGTCAAAAGGTGGCGCTACTGAGCCCCTCCACCACGCCCATTTCTATGGCTTTGTCCATGTCTACTGGTTGACAATATTGATGTGTGTGTCGAGTTTCATGCAATTTGAAGCATGTTAAGAGCCTCAAAAACACTCAAGAATATTATTACAGTTTGACCTGTTGCCATGGCAACAATATTTCAAATATCAAAAATCCTGTCATAGGTCTACATCTGCTGTGTATTGACATTACACTGATGAAGTTTGAAGCAAATCAGGTAAAAATAAGAGGGTGATCTCAAAACATTTCAAAAAGTGATACACTTCCTGCTGCCAGTTGGTGGCGCTATAACTTTGACTCACAATAGTCACATCCATGTGATCAGACTCCTATAACGAACACACTCGTGAAGTTTCATAAAGATCAATATATGTATTAAGACGTTATAACACATTTCCTGTTTCCTTTTTCTCGCCATAAATTCGTTGCCTCGCCACGGCCAAACCGTTCGAGATATCAAAAATCCCCTGGCAATTTTTAATCATCAGTGTCTTGACTTCATGCTGACCGAGTTTGGTGGCGATCGGATTAATCGTCTAGGAGGAGTATATCAAATTCCAGAGCATGCGTTTTTCAAACAACCCTTAATAGGTGACTTCCTGTTGGCGTGGCGATTAACTTAGAGCGCGAAAGTTGTTCGGCCCGATGAGGTCTATATGTGTACCGAGTTTCATACTAATACGTGCAAGCATGTTTAATATATGGACCAAATTTTCAGACTTTTTTCAAGGGGGCGCTGTCGAGCCCCCCTGCCACGCCCGGGTACCAGCCTCTCCGGCGTCCTAATGGCCGCGGATTCCAATGTGTGTGCCAATTTTCAAGAGTTTTTGAGCATGTTAAGGCCCCCAAAAAGCCCCGGAAGACGGAAAAAAAATAAATAAATAAATAAATAAATAAATAAATATAGCTGCGAGCAGCGATGGCGGGCCCAAGCCTGGTGGCACCGCCACCCCGGTGGCTTCAGGGCAACTGTGCACAGCGGGCAATAGGCACTTAAAACGGTTAAACATCAAAGGACTATGTCAAATTCACTCCACATTTACTGCACTACAAGGTGCCGCTATAGAGCCCCTCCTCCCTTCCCATTTTCAAAGGATTACATGTGCCAAGTTTTAACATTATTCTGATGAATTTTGAAGCAAATCAGGTAAAAATAAGAGGGTGATCTCAATGTATGCTGAAAGTGACACATTTTCTGCTTCCAGTTGGTGGCGCTATGACTTTGAATCACAATAGTCAAATCCATGTGATCAGCCTTGTACAACGAAGGCTAAGCCAAAGTTTCATCAAAATCAATTAATGTATGCAGAAGTTATAACACTTTGTTTCCCTTTTCTTGCCATAAATTCGTTGCCTCGCCACGGCCAAACCGTTTGAGATATCCAAAATCCGTTTGCAATTAAACAACTTCAATGTGTTAGCAACAAGTTAAAAAAAGCTTGGTGTAAATTGGATAAACCCTGTAGGAGTAGTAGTATAAAATTCATAGCCTGTTTTTTCAAAAAATTAACATTCAAACCAAAATAGCTGACTTCCTGTTGGTCGGAGCTAATGAATGTAAATTAGAAAATTGTCCGGCTTGATGAGAATAATATGTGTACCGAGTTTGGTGACTGTAGGAAAAACTAACCCCCACTTTTGTCAAAAGGTGGCGCTACTGAGCCCCTCCACCACGCCCATTTCTATGGCTTTGTCCATGTCTACTGGTTGACAATATTGATGTGTGTGTCGAGTTTCATGCAATTTGAAGCATGTTAAGAGCCTCAAAAACACTCAAGAATATTATTACAGTTTGACCTGTTGCCATGGCAACAATATTTCAAATATCAAAAATCCTGTCATAGGTCTACATCTGCTGTGTATTGACATTACACTGATGAAGTTTGAAGCAAATCAGGTAAAAATAAGAGGGTGATCTCAAAGCATTTTAAAAGTGATACACTTCTTGCTGCCATTTGGTGGCGCTATAACTTTGACTCACAATAGTTACATCCATGTGATCAGACTACTACAACCAACACACTCCTGAAGTTTCATAAACATCAATCAATGTATGCAGAAGTTATAACACATTTCCTGTTTCCCTTTTCTCGCCATAAATTCGTTGCCTCGCCACGGCCAAACCGTTTGAGATATCCAAAATCCGTTTGCAATTAAACAACTTCAATGTGTTCGCAACAAGTTAAAAAAAGCTTGGTGTAAATTGGATAAACCCTGTAGGAGTAGTAGTATAAAATTCATAGCCTGTTTTTTCAAAAAATTAACATTCAAACCAAAATAGCTGACTTCCTGTTGGTCGGAGCTAATGAATGTAAATTAGAAAATTGTCCGGCTTGATGAGAATAATATGTGTACCGAGTTTGGTGACTGTAGGAAAAACTAACCCCCCCACTTTTGTCAAAAGGTGGCGCTACTGAGCCCCTCCACCACGCCCATTTCTATGGCTTTGTCCATGTCTACTGGTTGACAATATTGATGTGTGTGTCGAGTTTCATGCAATTTGAAGCATGTTAAGAGCCTCAAAAACACTCAAGAATATTATTACAGTTTGACCTGTTGCCATGGCAACAATATTTCAAATATCAAAAATCCTGTCATAGGTCTACATCTGCTGTGTATTGACATTACACTGATGAAGTTTGAAGCAAATCAGGTAAAAATAAGAGGGTGATCTCAAAACATTTCAAAAAGTGATACACTTCCTGCTGCCAGTTGGTGGCGCTATAACTTTGACTCACAATAGTCACATCCATGTGATCAGACTCCTATAACGAACACACTCGTGAAGTTTCATAAAGATCAATATATGTATTAAGACGTTATAACACATTTCCTGTTTCCTTTTTCTCGCCATAAATTCGTTGCCTCGCCACAGCCAAACCGTTCGAGATATCAAAAATCCCCTGTCAATTTTTAATCATCAGTGTCTTGACTTCATGCTGACCGAGTTTGGTGGCGATCGGATTAATCGTCTAGGAGGAGTATATCAAATTCCAGAGCATGCGTTTTTCAAACAACCCTTAATAGCTGACTTCCTGTTGGCGTGGCGATTAACTTAGAGCGCGAAAGTTGTTCGGCCCGATGAGGTCTATATGTGTACCGAGTTTCATACTAATACGTGCAAGCATGTTTAATATATGGACCAAATTTTCAGACTTTTTTCAAGGGGGCGCTGTCGAGCCCCCCTGCCACGCCCGGGTACCAGCCTCTCCGGCGTCCTAATGGCCGCGGATTCCAATGTGTGTGCCAATTTTCAAGAGTTTTTGAGCATGTTAAGGCCCCCAAAAAGCCCCGGAAGACGGAAAAAAAAAAAAAAAAAAAAAATAATAATAATAATCCTTAGAAGAACAAGAGGGCCCTGCGCGAATTTTCGCTTGGGCCCTAATAATAATCCTTAGAAGAACAAGAGGGCCCTGCGCGCTTAATTCGCTTGGGCCCTAAATATAGCTGCGAGCAGCGATGGCGGGCCCAAGCCCGGTGGCACCGCCACCCCGGTGGCTTCAGGGCAACTGTGCACAGCGGGCAATAGGCACTTAAAACGGTTAAACATCAAAGGACTATGTCAAATTCACTCCACATTTACTGCACTACAAGGTGCCGTTATAGAGCCCCTCCTCCCTGCCCATTTTCAAAGGATTACATGTGCCAAGTTTTAACATTATTCTGATGAATTTTGAAGCAAATCAGGTAAAAATAAGAGGGTGATCTCAATGTATGCTGAAAGTGACACATTTTCTGCTTCCAGTTGGTGGCGCTATGACTTTGAATCACAATAGTCAAATCCATGTGATCAGCCTTGTACAACGAAGACTAAGCCAAAGTTTCATCAAAATCAATTAATGTATGCAGAAGTTATAACACTTTGTTTCCCTTTTCTTGCCATAAATTCGTTGCCTCGCCACGGCCAAACCGTTTGAGATATCCAAAATCCGTTTGCAATTAAACAACTTCAATGTGTTCGCAACAAGTTAAAAAAAGCTTGGTGTAAATTGGATAAACCCTGTAGGAGTAGTAGTATAAAATTCATAGCCTGTTTTTTCAAAAAATTAACATTCAAACCAAAATAGCTGACTTCCTGTTGGTCGGAGCTAATGAATGTAAATTAGAAAATTGTCCAGCTTGATGAGAATAATATGTGTACCGAGTTTGGTGACTGTAGGAAAAACTAACCCCCCCACTTTTGTCAAAAGGTGGCGCTACTGAGCCCCTCCACCACGCCCATTTCTATGGCTTTGTCCATGTCTACTGGTTGACAATATTGATGTGTGTGTCGAGTTTCATGCAATTTGAAGCATGTTAAGAGCCTCAAAAACACTCAAGAATATTATTACAGTTTGACCTGTTGCCATGGCAACAATATTTCAAATATCAAAAATCCTGTCATAGGTCTACATCTGCTGTGTATTGACATTACACTGATGAAGTTTGAAGCAAATCAGGTAAAAATAAGAGGGTGATCTCAAAACATTTCAAAAAGTGATACACTTCCTGCTGCCAGTTGGTGGCGCTATAACTTTGACTCACAATAGTCACATCCATGTGATCAGACTCCTATAACGAACACACTCGTGAAGTTTCATAAAGATCAATATATGTATTAAGACGTTATAACACATTTCCTGTTTCCTTTTTCTCGCCATAAATTCGTTGCCTCGCCACGGCCAAACCGTTCGAGATATCAAAAATCCCCTGGCAATTTTTAATCATCAGTGTCTTGACTTCATGCTGACCGAGTTTGGTGGCGATCGGATTAATCGTCTAGGAGGAGTATATCAAATTCCAGAGCATGCGTTTTTCAAACAACCCTTAATAGCTGACTTCCTGTTGGCGTGGCGATTAACTTAGAGCGCGAAAGTTGTTCGGCCCGATGAGGTCTATATGTGTACCGAGTTTCATACTAATACGTGCAAGCATGTTTAATATATGGACCAAATTTTCAGACTTTTTTCAAGGGGGCGCTGTCGAGCCCCCCTGCCACGCCCGGGTACCAGCCTCTCCGGCGTCCTAATGGCCGCGGATTCCAATGTGTGTGCCAATTTTCAAGAGTTTTTGAGCATGTTAAGGCCCCCAAAAAGCCCCGGAAGACGGAAAAAAAATAAAAAAAAAAAATAAAAAAAAATAATAAATATAGCTGCGAGCAGCGATGGCGGGCCCAAGCCCGGTGGCACCGCCACCCCGGTGGCTTCAGGGCAACTGTGCACAGCGGGCAATAGGCACTTAAAATGGTTAAACATCAAAGGACTATGTCAAATTCACTCCACATTTACTGCACTACAAGGTGCCGCTATAGAGCCCCTCCTCCCTGCCCATTTTCAAAGGATTACATGTGCCAAGTTTTAACATTATTCTGATGAATTTTGAAGCAAATCAGGTAAAAATAAGAGGGTGATCTCAATGTATGCTGAAAGTGACACATTTTCTGCTTCCAGTTGGTGGCGCTATGACTTTGAATCACAATAGTCAAATCCATGTGATCAGCCTTGTACAACGAAGACTAAGCCAAAGTTTCATCAAAATCAATTAATGTATGCAGAAGTTATAACACTTTGTTTCCCTTTTCTTGCCATAAATTCGTTGCCTCGCCACGGCCAAACCGTTTGAGGTATCCAAAATCCGTTTGCAATTAAACAACTTCAATGTGTTAGCAACAAGATAAAAAAATCTTGGTGTAAATTGGATAAACCCTGTAGGAGTAGTAGTATAAAATTCATAGACTGTTTTTTCATAAAATTAACATTCAAACAAAAATAGCCGACTTCCTGTTGGTCGGAGCTAATGAATGTAAATTAGAAAATTGTCCGGCTTGATGCGAACAATATGTGTACCGAGTTTGGTGACTGTAGGATAAATTAACCCCCCCACTTTTGTCAAAAGGTGGCGCTACTGAGCCCCTCCACCACGCCCATTTCTATGGCTTTGTCCATGTCTACTGGTTGACAATATTGATGTGTGTGTTGAGTTTCATGCAATTTGAAGCATGTTAAGAGCCTCAAAAACACTCAAGAATATTATTACAGTTTGACCTGTTGCCATGGCAACAATATTTCAAATATCAAAAATCCTGTCATAGGTCTACATCTGCTGTGTATTGACATTACACTGATGAAGTTTGAAGCAAATCAGGTAAAAATAAGAGGGTGATCTCAAAGCATTTCAAAAAGTGATACACTTCCTGCTGCCAGTTGGTGGTGCTATAACTTTGACTCACAATAGTCACATCCATGTGATCAGACTACTACAACTAACACACTCGTGAAGTTTCATAAAGATCAATATATGTATGCAGACGTTATAACACATTTCCTGTTTCCTTTTTCACGCCATAAATTTGTTGCCTCGCCACGGCCAAACCGTTTGAGGTATCCAAAATCCGTTTGCAATTAAACAACTTCAATGTGTTAGCAACAAGTTAAAAAAAGCTTGGTGTAAATTGGATAAACCCTGTAGGAGTAGTAGTATAAAATTCATAGCCTGTTTTTTCAAAAAATTAACATTCAAACAAAAATAGCCGACTTCCTGTTGGTCGGAGCTAATGAATGTAAATTAGAAAATTGTCCGGCTTGATGAGAACAATATGTGTACAGAGTTTGGTGACTGTAGGAAAAACTAACCCCCCCACTTTTGTCAAAAGGTGGCGCTACTGAGCCCCTCCACCACGCCCATTTCTATGGCTTTTTCTATGTCTACTGGTTGACAATATTGATGTGTGTGTCGAGTTTCATGCAATTTGAAGCATGTTAAGAGCCTCAAAAACACTCAAGAATATTATTACAGTTTGACCTGTTGCCATGGCAACAATATTTCAAATATCAAAAATCCTGTCATAGGTCTACATCTGCTGTGTATTGCCATTACATTGATGAAGTTTGAAGCAAATCAGGTAAAAATAAGAGGGTGATCTCAAAGCATTTCAAAAAGTGATACACTTGCTGCTGCCAGTTGGTGGCGCTATAACTTTGACTCACAATAGTCACATCCATGTGATCAGACTACTACAACCAACACACTCGTGAAGTTTCATAAAGATCAATATATGTATGCAGAGGTTATAACACATTTCCTGTTTCCTTTTTCTCGCCATAAATTCGTTGCCTCGCCACGGCCAAACCGTTCGAGATATCAAAAATCCCCTGGCAATTTTTAATCATCAGTGTCTTGACTTCATGCTGACCGAGTTTGGTGGCGATCGGATTAATCGTCTAGGAGGAGTATATCAAATTCCAGAGCATGCGTTTTTCAAACAACCCTTAATAGCTGACTTCCTGTTGGCGTGGCGTTTAACTTAGAGTACGAAAGTTGTTCGGCCCGATGAGGTCTATATGTGTACCGAGTTTTATACTAATACGTGCAAGCGTGTTTAATATATGGACCAAATTTTCAGACTTTTTTCAAGGGGGCGCTGTCGAGCCCCCCTGCCACGCCCGGATACCAGCCTCTGGGGCGTCCTAATGGCCGCGGATTCCAATGTGTGTGCCAATTTTCAAGAGTTTTTGAGCATGTTAAGGCCCCCAAAAAGCCCCGGAAGACGGAAAAAAAAAATAAATAAAAAAAAAAAAATAATCCTTAGAAGAACAAGAGGGCCCTGCACGCTTAATTCGCTTGGGCCCTAAATATAGCTGCTAGCAGCGATGGCGGGCCCAAGCCCGGTGGCTTCAGGGCAACTGTGCACAGCGGGCAATAGGCACTTAAAATGGTTAAACATCAAAGGACTATGTCAAATTCACTCCACATTTACTGCACTACAAGGTGTCGCTATAGAGCCCCTCCTCCCTGCCCATTTTCAAAGGATTACATGTGCCAAGTTTTAACATTATTCTGATGAATTTTGAAGCAAATCAGGTAAAAATAAGAGGGTGATCTCAATGTATGCTGAAAGTGACACATTTTCTGCTTCCAGTTGGTGGCGCTATGACTTTGAATCACAATAGTCAAATCCATGTGATCAGCCTTGTACAACGAAGACTAAGCCAAAGTTTCATCAAAATCAATTAATGTATGCAGAAGTTATCACACTTTGTTTCCCTTTTCTTGTCATAAATTCGTTGCCTCGCCACGGCCAAACCGTTTGAGATATCCAAAATCCGTTTGCAATTAAACAACTTCAATGTGTTAGCAACAAGTTAAAAAAAGCTTGGTGTAAATTGGATAAACCCTGTAGGAGTAGTAGTATAAAATTCATAGCCTGTTTTTTCAAAAAATTAACATTCAAACAAAAATAGCCGACTTCCTGTTGGTTGGAGCTAATGAATGTAAATTAGAAAATTGTCCAGCTTGATGAGAACAATATGTGTACCGAGTTTGGTGACTGTAGGAAAAACTAACCCCCCCACTTTTGACAAAAGGTGGCGCTACTGAGCCCCTCCACCACGCCCATTTCTATGACTTTGTCCATGTCTACTGGTTGACAATATTGATGTGTGTGTCGAGTTTCATGCAATTTGAAGCATGTTAAGAGCCTCAAAAACACTCAAGAATATTATTACAGTTTGACCTGTTGCCATGGCAACAATATTTCAAATATCAAAAATCCTGTCATAGGTCTACATCTGCTGTGTATTGACATTACACTGATGAAGTTTGAAGCAAATCAGGTAAAAATAAGAGGGTGATCTCAAAGCATTTCGAAAAGTGATACACTTCCTGCTGCCAGTTGGTGGTGCTATAACTTTGACTCACAATAGTCACATCCATGTGATCAGACTACTACAACTAACACACTCGTGAAGTTTCATAAAGATCAATATATGTATGCAGACGTTATAACACATTTCCTGTTTCCTTTTTCTTGCCATAAATTCGTTGCCTCCCTACGGCCAAACCGTTCGAGATATCAAAAATCCCCTGGCAATTTTTAATCATCAGTGTCTTGACTTCATGCTGACCGAGTTTGGTGGCGATCGGATTAATCGTCTAGGAGGAGTATATAAAATTCCAGAGCATGCGTTTTTCAAACAACCCTTAATAGCTGACTTCCTGTTGGCGTGGCGTTTAACTTAGAGCACGAAAGTTGTTCGGCCCGATGAGGTCTATATGTGTACCGAGTTTCATACTAATACGTGCAAGCGTGTTTAATATATGGACCAAATTTTCAGACTTTTTTCAAGGGGGCGCTGTCGAGCCCCCCTGCCACGCCCGGATACAAGCCTCTGGGGCGTCCTAATGGCCGCTGATTCCAATGTGTGTGCCAATTTTCAAGAGTTTTTGAGTATGTTAAGGCCCCCAAAAAGCCCCGGAAGACGGAAAAAAAAAATAAAAAAAAAATAAAATAAAATAATAAATATAGCTGCGAGCAGCGATGGCGGGCCCAAGCCCGGTGGCACCGCCACCCCGGTGGCTTCAGGGCAACTGTGCACGGCGGGCAATAGGCACTTAAAACGGTTAAACATCAAAGGACTATGTCAAATTCACTCCACATTTACTGCACTACAAGGTGCCGCTATAGAGCCCCTCCTCCCTGCCCATTTTCAAAGGATTACATGTGCCATGTTTTAACATTATTCTGATGAATTTTGAAGCAAATCAGGTAAAAATAAGAGGGTGATCTCAATGTATGCTGAAAGTGACACATTTTCTGCTTCCAGTTGGTGGCGCTATGACTTTGAATCACAATAGTCAAATCCATGTGATCAGCCTTGTACAACGAAGACTAAGCCAAAGTTTCATCAAAATCAATTAATGTATGCAGAAGTTATAACACTTTGTTTCCCTTTTCTTGCCATAAATTCGTTGCCTCGCCACGGCCAAACCGTTTGAGATATCCAAAATCCGTTTGCAATTAAACAACTTCAATGTGTTAGCAACAAGTTAAAAAAAGCTTGGTGTAAATTGGATAAACCCTGTAGGAGTAGTAGTATAAAATTCATAGCCTGTTTTTTCAAAAAATTAACATTCAAACCAAAATAGCTGACTTCCTGTTGGTCGGAGCTAATGAATGTAAATTAGAAAATTGTCCGGCTTGATGAGAATAATATGTGTACAGAGTTTGGTGACTGTAGGAAAAACTAACCCCCACCACTTTTGTCAAAAGGTGGCGCTACTGAGCCCCTCCACCACGCCCATTTCTATGGCTTTGTCCATGTCTACTGGTTGACAATATTGATGTGTGTGTCGAGTTTCATGCAATTTGAAGCATGTTAAGAGCCTCAAAAACACTCAAGAATATTATTACAGTTTGACCTGTTGCCATGGCAACAATATTTCAAATATCAAAAATCCTGTCATAGGTCTACATCTGCTGTGTATTGACATTACACTGATGAAGTTTGAAGCAAATCAGGTAAAAATAAGAGGGTGATCTCAAAGCATTTTAAAAGTGATACACTTCTTGCTGCCATTTGGTGGCGCTATAACTTTGACTCACAATAGTTACATCCATGTGATCAGACTACTACAACCAACACACTCCTGAAGTTTCATAAACATCAATCAATGTATGCAGAAGTTATAACACATTTCCTGTTTCCCTTTTCTCGCCATAAATTCGTTGCCTCGCCACGGCCAAACCGTTTGAGATATCCAAAATCCGTTTGCAATTAAACAACTTCAATGTGTTCGCAACAAGTTAAAAAAAGCTTGGTGTAAATTGGATAAACCCTGTAGGAGTAGTAGTATAAAATTCATAGCCTGTTTTTTCAAAAAATTAACATTCAAACCAAAATAGCTGACTTCCTGTTGGTCGGAGCTAATGAATGTAAATTAGAAAATTGTCCGGCTTGATGAGAATAATATGTGTACCGAGTTTGGTGACTGTAGGAAAAACTAACCCCCACTTTTGTCAAAAGGTGGCGCTACTGAGCCCCTCCACCACGCCCATTTCTATGGCTTTGTCCATGTCTACTGGTTGACAATATTGATGTGTGTGTCGAGTTTCATGCAATTTGAAGCATGTTAAGAGCCTCAAAAACACTCAAGAATATTATTACAGTTTGACCTGTTGCCATGGCAACAATATTTCAAATATCAAAAATCCTGTCATAGGTCTACATCTGCTGTGTATTGACATTACACTGATGAAGTTTGAAGCAAATCAGGTAAAAATAAGAGGGTGATCTCAAAACATTTCAAAAAGTGATACACTTCCTGCTGCCAGTTGGTGGCGCTATAACTTTGACTCACAATAGTCACATCCATGTGATCAGACTCCTATAACGAACACACTCGTGAAGTTTCATAAAGATCAATATATGTATTAAGACGTTATAACACATTTCCTGTTTCCTTTTTCTCGCCATAAATTCGTTGCCTCGCCACGGCCAAACCGTTCGAGATATCAAAAATCCCCTGGCAATTTTTAATCATCAGTGTCTTGACTTCATGCTGACCGAGTTTGGTGGCGATCGGATTAATCGTCTAGGAGGAGTATATCAAATTCCAGAGCATGCGTTTTTCAAACAACCCTTAATAGCTGACTTCCTGTTGGCGTGGCGATTAACTTAGAGCGCGAAAGTTGTTCGGCCCGATGAGGTCTATATGTGTACCGAGTTTCATACTAATACGTGCAAGCATGTTTAATATATGGACCAAATTTTCAGACTTTTTTTCAAGGGGGCGCTGTCGAGCCCCCCTGCCACGCCCGGGTACCAGCCTCTCCGGCGTCCTAATGGCCGCGGATTCCAATGTGTGTGCCAATTTTCAAGAGTTTTTGAGCATGTTAAGGCCCCCAAAAAGCCCCGGAAGACGGAAAAAAAAAAAAAAAAAAAAAAAAAAAAATAATAATAATAATCCTTAGAAGAACAAGAGGGCCCTGCGCGAATTTTCGCTTGGGCCCTAATAATCCTTAGAAGAACAAGAGGGCCCTGCGCGAATTTTCGCTTGGGCCCTAAATATAGCTGCGAGCAGCGATGGCGGGCCCAAGCCCGGTGGCACCGCCACCCCGGTGGCTTCAGGGCAACTGTGCACGGCGGGCAATAGGCACTTAAAACGGTTAAACATCAAAGGACTATGTCAAATTCACTCCACATTTACTGCACTACAAGGTGCCGCTATAGAGCCCCTCCTCCCTGCCCATTTTCAAAGGATTACATGTGCCAAGTTTTAACATTATTCTGATGAATTTTGAAGCAAATCAGGTAAAAATAAGAGGGTGATCTCAATGTATGCTGAAAGTGACACATTTTCTGCTTCCAGTTGGTGGCGCTATGACTTTGAATCACAATAGTCAAATCCATGTGATCAGCCTTGTACAACGAAGACTAAGCCAAAGTTTCATCAAAATCAATTAATGTATGCAGAAGTTATAACACTTTGTTGCCCTTTTCTTGCCATAAATTCGTTGCCTCGCCACGGCCAAACTGTTTGAGATATCCAAAATCCGTTAGCAATTAAACAACTTCAATGTGTTAGCAACAAGTTAAAAAAAGCTTGGTGTAAATTGGATAAAACCTGTAGGAGTAGTAGTATAAAATTCATAGCCTGTTTTTTCAAAAAATTAACATTCAAACAAAAATAGCTGACTTCCTGTTGGTCGGAGCTAATGAATGTAAATTAGGAAATTGTCCGGCTTGATGAGAATAATATGTGTACCGAGTTTGGTGACTGTAGGAAAAACTAACCCCCCCACTTTTGTCAAAAGGTGGCGCTACTGAGCCCCTCCACCACGCCCATTTCTATGGCTTTGTCCATGTCTACTGGTTGACAATATTGATGTGTGTGTCGAGTTTCATGCAATTTGAAGCATGTTAAGAGCCTCAAAAATACTCAAGAATATTATTACAGTTTGACCTGTTGCCATGGCAACAATATTTCAAATATCAAAAATCCTGTCATAGGTCTACATCTGCTGTGTATTGACATTACACTGATGAAGTTTGAAGCAAATCAGGTAAAAATAAGAGGGTGATCTCAAAGCATTTTAAAAGTGATACACTTCTTGCTGCCATTTGGTGGCGCTATAACTTTGACTCACAATAGTTACATCCATGTGATCAGACTACTACAACCAACACACTCCTGAAGTTTCATAAACATCAATCAATGTACGCAGAAGTTATAACACATTTCCTGTTTCCCTTTTCTCGCCATAAATTCGTTGCCTCGCCACGGCCAAACCGTTTGAGATATCCAAAATCCGTTTGCAATTAAACAACTTCAATGTGTTAGCAACAAGTTAAAAAAAGCTTGGTGTAAATTGGATAAACCCTGTAGGAGTAGTAGTATAAAATTCATAGCCTGTTTTTTCAAAAAATTAACATTCAAACCAAAATAGCTGACTTCCTGTTGGTCGGAGCTAATGAATGTAAATTAGAAAATTGTCCGGCTTGATGAGAATAATATGTGTACCGAGTTTGGTGACTGTAGGAAAAACTAACCCCCACTTTTGTCAAAAGGTGGCGCTACTGAGCCCCTCCACCACGCCCATTTCTATGGCTTTGTCCATGTCTACTGGTTGACAATATTGATGTGTGTGTCAAGTTTCATGCAATTTGAAGCATGTTAAGAGCCTCAAAAACACTCAAGAATATTATTACAGTTTGACCTGTTGCCATGGCAACAATATTTCAAATATCAAAAATCCTGTCATAGGTCTACATCTGCTGTGTATTGACATTACACTGATGAAGTTTGAAGCAAATCAGGTAAAAATAAGAGGGTGATCTCAAAACATTTCAAAAAGTGATACACTTCCTGCTGCCAGTTGGTGGCGCTATAACTTTGACTCACAATAGTCACATCCATGTGATCAGACTCCTATAACGAACACACTCGTGAAGTTTCATAAAGATCAATATATGTATTAAGACGTTATAACACATTTCCTGTTTCCTTTTTCTCGCCATAAATTCGTTGCCTCGCCACGGCCAAACCGTTCGAGATATCAAAAATCCCCTGGCAATTTTTAATCATCAGTGTCTTGACTTCATGCTGACCGAGTTTGGTGGCGATCGGATTAATCGTCTAGGAGGAGTATATCAAATTCCAGAGCATGCGTTTTTCAAACAACCCTTAATAGCTGACTTCCTGTTGGTGTGGCGATTAACTTAGAGCGCGAAAGTTGTTCGGCCCGATGAGGTCTATATGTGTACCGAGTTTCATACTAATACGTGCAAGCATGTTTAATATATGGACCAAATTTTCAGACTTTTTTCAAGGGGGCGCTGTCGAGCCCCCCTGCCACGCCCGGGTACCAGCCTCTCCGGCGTCCTAATGGCCGCGGATTCCAATGTGTGTGCCAATTTTCAAGAGTTTTTGAGCATGTTAAGGCCCCCAAAAAGCCCCGGAAGACGGAAAAAAAAAAAAAAAAAAAAAAAAAAAAAAAAAAATATAGCTGCGAGCAGCGATGGCGGGCCCAAGCCCGGTGGCACCGCCACCCCGGTGGCTTCAGGGCAACTGTGCACAGCGGGCAATAGGCACTTAAAACGGTTAAACATCAAAGGACTATGTCAAATTCACTCCACATTTACTGCACTACAAGGTGCCGCTATAGAGTCCCTCCTCCCTGCCCATTTTCAAAGGATTACATGTGCCAAGTTTTAACATTATTCTGATGAATTTTGAAGCAAATCAGGTAAAAATAAGAGGGTGATCTCAATGTATGCTGAAAGTGACACATTTTCTGCTTCCAGTTGGTGGCGCTATGACTTTGAATCACAATACTCAAATCCATGTGATCAGCCTTGTACAACGAAGACTAAGCCAAAGTTTCATCAAAATCAATTAATGTATGCAGAAGTTATAACACTTTGTTTCCCTTTTCTTGCCATAAATTCGTTGCCTCGCCACGGCCAAACCGTTTGAGATATCCAAAATCCGTTTGCAATTAAACAACTTCAATGTGTTAGCAACAAGTTAAAAAAGCTTGGTGTAAATTGGATAAACCCTGTAGGAGTAGTAGTATAAAATTCATAGCCTGTTTTTTCAAAAAATTAACATTCAAACCAAAATAGCTGACTTCCTGTTGGTCGGAGCTAATGAATGTAAATTAGAAAATTGTCCGGCTTGATGAGAATAATATGTGTACCGAGTTTGGTGACTGTAGGAAAAACTAACCCCCACTTTTGTCAAAAGGTGGCGCTACTGAGCCCCTCCACCACGCCCATTTCTATGGCTTTGTCCATGTCTACTGGTTGACAATATTGATGTGTGTGTCGAGTTTCATGCAATTTGAAGCATGTTAAGAGCCTCAAAAACACTCAAGAATATTATTACAGTTTGACCTGTTGCCATGGCAACAATATTTCAAATATCAAAAATCCTGTCATAGGTCTACATCTGCTGTGTATTGACATTACACTGATGAAGTTTGAAGCAAATCAGGTAAAAATAAGAGGGTGATCTCAAAGCATTTTAAAAGTGATACACTTCTTGCTGCCATTTGGTGGCGCTATAACTTTGACTCACAATAGTTACATCCATGTGATCAGACTACTACAACCAACACACTCCTGAAGTTTCATAAACATCAATCAATGTATGCAGAAGTTATAACACATTTCCTGTTTCCCTTTTCTCGCCATAAATTCGTTGCCTCGCCACGGCCAAACCGTTTGAGATATCCAAAATCCGTTTGCAATTAAACAACTTCAATGTGTTCGCAACAAGTTAAAAAAAGCTTGGTGTAAATTGGATAAACCCTGTAGGAGTAGTAGTATAAAATTCATAGCCTGTTTTTCAAAAAATTAACATTCAAACCAAAATAGCTGACTTCCTGTTGGTCGGAGCTAATGAATGTAAATTAGAAAATTGTCCGGCTTGATGAGAATAATATGTGTACCGAGTTTGGTGACTGTAGGAAAAACTAACCCCCACTTTTGTCAAAAGGTGGCGCTACTGAGCCCCTCCACCACGCCCATTTCTATGGCTTTGTCCATGTCTACTGGTTGACAATATTGATGTGTGTGTCGAGTTTCATGCTATTTGAAGCATGTTAAGAGCCTCAAAAACACTCAAGAATATTATTACAGTTTGACCTGTTGCCATGGCAACAATATTTCAAATATCAAAAATCCTGTCATAGGTCTACATCTGCTGTGTATTGACATTACACTGATGAAGTTTGAAGCAAATCAGGTAAAAATAAGAGGGTGATCTCAAAACATTTCAAAAAGTGATACACTTCCTGCTGCCAGTTGGTGGCGCTATAACTTTGACTCACAATAGTCACATCCATGTGATCAGACTCCTATAACGAACACACTCGTGAAGTTTCATAAAGATCAATATATGTATTAAGACGTTATAACACATTTCCTGTTTCCTTTTTCTCGCCATAAATTCGTTGCCTCGCCACGGCCAAACCGTTCGAGATATCAAAAATCCCCTGGCAATTTTTAATCATCAGTGTCTTGACTTCATGCTGACCGAGTTTGGTGGCGATCGGATTAATCGTCTAGGAGGAGTATATCAAATTCCAGAGCATGCGTTTTTCAAACAACCCTTAATAGCTGACTTCCTGTTGGCGTGGCGATTAACTTAGAGCGCGAAAGTTGTTCGGCCCGATGAGGTCTATATGTGTACCGAGTTTCATACTAATACGTGCAAGCATGTTTAATATATGGACCAAATTTTCAGACTTTTTTCAAGGGGGCGCTGTCGAGCCCCCCTGCCACGCCCGGGTACCAGCCTCTCCGGCGTCCTAATGGCCGCGGATTCCAATGTGTGTGCCAATTTTCAAGAGTTTTTGAGCATGTTAAGGCCCCCAAAAAGCCCCGGAAGACGGAAAAAAAAAAAAAAAAAATATAGCTGCGAGCAGCGATGGCGGGCCCAAGCCCGGTGGCACCGCCACCCCGGTGGCTTCAGGGCAACTGTGCACAGCGGGCAATAGGCACTTAAAACGGTTAAACATCAAAGGACTATGTCAAATTCACTCCACATTTACTGCACTACAAGGTGCCGCTATAGAGTCCCTCCTCCCTGCCCATTTTCAAAGGATTACATGTGCCAAGTTTTAACATTATTCTGATGAATTTTGAAGCAAATCAGGTAAAAATAAGAGGGTGATCTCAATGTATGCTGAAAGTGACACATTTTCTGCTTCCAGTTGGTGGCGCTATGACTTTGAATCACAATACTCAAATCCATGTGATCAGCCTTGTACAACGAAGACTAAGCCAAAGTTTCATCAAAATCAATTAATGTATGCAGAAGTTATAACACTTTGTTTCCCTTTTCTTGCCATAAATTCGTTGCCTCGCCACGGCCAAACCGTTTGAGATATCCAAAATCCGTTTGCAATTAAACAACTTCAATGTGTTAGCAACAAGTTAAAAAAAGCTTGGTGTAAATTGGATAAACCCTGTAGGAGTAGTAGTATAAAATTCATAGCCTGTTTTTTCAAAAAATTAACATTCAAACCAAAATAGCTGACTTCCTGTTGGTCGGAGCTAATGAATGTAAATTAGAAAATTGTCCGGCTTGATGAGAATAATATGTGTACCGAGTTTGGTGACTGTAGGAAAAACTAACCCCCACTTTTGTCAAAAGGTGGCGCTACTGAGCCCCTCCACCACGCCCATTTCTATGGCTTTGTCCATGTCTACTGGTTGACAATATTGATGTGTGTGTCGAGTTTCATGCAATTTGAAGCATGTTAAGAGCCTCAAAAACACTCAAGAATATTATTACAGTTTGACCTGTTGCCATGGCAACAATATTTCAAATATCAAAAATCCTGTCATAGGTCTACATCTGCTGTGTATTGACATTACACTGATGAAGTTTGAAGCAAATCAGGTAAAAATAAGAGGGTGATCTCAAAGCATTTTAAAAGTGATACACTTCTTGCTGCCATTTGGTGGCGCTATAACTTTGACTCACAATAGTTACATCCATGTGATCAGACTACTACAACCAACACACTCCTGAAGTTTCATAAACATCAATCAATGTATGCAGAAGTTATAACACATTTCCTGTTTCCCTTTTCTCGCCATAAATTCGTTGCCTCGCCACGGCCAAACCATTTGAGATATCCAAAATCCGTTTGCAATTAAACAACTTCAATGTGTTCGCAACAAGTTAAAAAAAGCTTGGTGTAAATTGGATAAACCCTGTAGGAGTAGTAGTATAAAATTCATAGCCTGTTTTTTCAAAAAATTAACATTCAAACCAAAATAGCTGACTTCCTGTTGGTCGGAGCTAATGAATGTAAATTAGAAAATTGTCCGGCTTGATGAGAATAATATGTGTACCGAGTTTGGTGACTGTAGGAAAAACTAACCCCCCCACTTTTGTCAAAAGGTGGCGCTACTGAGCCCCTCCACCACGCCCATTTCTATGGCTTTGTCCATGTCTACTGGTTGACAATATTGATGTGTGTGTCGAGTTTCATGCTATTTGAAGCATGTTAAGAGCCTCAAAAACACTCAAGAATATTATTACAGTTTGACCTGTTGCCATGGCAACAATATTTCAAATATCAAAAATCCTGTCATAGGTCTACATCTGCTGTGTATTGACATTACACTGATGAAGTTTGAAGCAAATCAGGTAAAAATAAGAGGGTGATCTCAAAACATTTCAAAAAGTGATACACTTCCTGCTGCCAGTTGGTGGCGCTATAACTTTGACTCACAATAGTCACATCCATGTGATCAGACTCCTATAACGAACACACTCGTGAAGTTTCATAAAGATCAATATATGTATTAAGACGTTATAACACATTTCCTGTTTCCTTTTTCTCGCCATAAATTCGTTGCCTCGCCACGGCCAAACCGTTCGAGATATCAAAAATCCCCTGACAATTTTTAATCATCAGTGTCTTGACTTCATGCTGACCGAGTTTGGTGGCGATCGGATTAATCGTCTAGGAGGAGTATATCAAATTCCAGAGCATGCGTTTTTCAAACAACCCTTAATAGCTGACTTCCTGTTGGTGTGGCGATTAACTTAGAGCGCGAAAGTTGTTCGGCCCGATGAGGTCTATATGTGTACTGAGTTTCATACTAATACGTGCAAGCATGTTTAATATATGGACCAAATTTTCAGACTTTTTTCAAGGGGGCGCTGTCGAGCCCCCCTGCCACGCCCGGGTACCAGCCTCTCCGGCGTCCTAATGGCCGCGGATTCCAATGTGTGTGCCAATTTTCAAGAGTTTTTGAGCATGTTAAGGCCCCCAAAAAGCCCCGGAAGACGAAAAAAAAAATAAAAAAAAATAATAATAATAATCCTTAGAAGAACAAGAGGGCCCTGCGCGAATTTTCGCTTGGGCCCTAATAATAATAATCCTTAGAAGAACAAGAGGGCCCTGCGCGAATTTTCGCTTGGGCCCTAAATATAGCTGCGAGCAGCGATGGCGGGCCCAAGCCCGGTGGCACCGCCACCCCGGTGGCTTCAGGGCAACTGCGCACAGCGGGCAATAGGCACTTAAAACGGTTAAACATCAAAGGGCTATGTCAAATTCACTCCACATTTACTGCACTACAAGGTGCCGTTATAGAGCCCCTCCTCCCTGCCCATTTTCAAAGGATTACATGTGCCAAGTTTTAACATTATTCTGATGAATTTTGAAGCAAATCAGGTAAAAATAAGAGGGTGATCTCAATGTATGCTGAAAGTGACACATTTTCTGCTTCCAGTTGGTGGCGCTATGACTTTGAATCACAATAGTCAAATCCATGTGATCAGCCTTGTACAACGAAGACTAAGCCAAAGTTTCATCAAAATCAATTAATGTATGCAGAAGTTATAACACTTTGTTTCCCTTTTCTTGCCATAAATTCGTTGCCTCGCCACGGCCAAACCGTTTGAGATATCCAAAATCCGTTTGCAATTAAACAACTTCAATGTGTTAGCAACAAGTTAAAAAAAGCTTGGTGTAAATTGGATAAACCCTGTAGGAGTAGTAGTATAAAATTCATAGCCTGTTTTTTCAAAAAATTAACATTCAAACCAAAATAGCTGACTTCCTGTTGGTCGGAGCTAATGAATGTAAATTAGAAAATTGTCCGGCTTGATGAGAATAATATGTGTACCGAGTTTGGTGACTGTAGGAAAAACTAACCCCCACTTTTGTCAAAAGGTGGCGCTACTGAGCCCCTCCACCACGCCCATTTCTATGGCTTTGTCCATGTCTACTGGTTGACAATATTGATGTGTGTGTCGAGTTTCATGCAATTTGAAGCATGTTAAGAGCCTCAAAAACACTCAAGAATATTATTACAGTTTGACCTGTTGCCATGGCAACAATATTTCAAATATCAAAAATCCTGTCATAGGTCTACATCTGCTGTGTATTGACATTACACTGATGAAGTTTGAAGCAAATCAGGTAAAAATAAGAGGGTGATCTCAAAGCATTTTAAAAGTGATACACTTCTTGCTGCCATTTGGTGGCGCTATAACTTTGACTCACAATAGTTACATCCATGTGATCAGACTACTACAACCAACACACTCCTGAAGTTTCATAAACATCAATCAATGTATGCAGAAGTTATAACACATTTCCTGTTTCCCTTTTCTCGCCATAAATTCGTTGCCTCGCCACGGCCAAACCGTTTGAGATATCCAAAATCCGTTTGCAATTAAACAACTTCAATGTGTTCGCAACAAGTTAAAAAAAGCTTGGTGTAAATTGGATAAACCCTGTAGGAGTAGTAGTATAAAATTCATAGCCTGTTTTTTCAAAAAATTAACATTCAAACCAAAATAGCTGACTTCCTGTTGGTCGGAGCTAATGAATGTAAATTAGAAAATTGTCCGGCTTGATGAGAATAATATGTGTACCGAGTTTGGTGACTGTAGGAAAAACTAACCCCCACTTTTGTCAAAAGGTGGCGCTACTGAGCCCCTCCACCACGCCCATTTCTATGGCTTTGTCCATGTCTACTGGTTGACAATATTGATGTGTGTGTCGAGTTTCATGCAATTTGAAGCATGTTAAGAGCCTCAAAAACACTCAAGAATATTATTACAGTTTGACCTGTTGCCATGGCAACAATATTTCAAATATCAAAAATCCTGTCATAGGTCTACATCTGCTGTGTATTGACATTACACTGATGAAGTTTGAAGCAAATCAGGTAAAAATAAGAGGGTGATCTCAAAACATTTCAAAAAGTGATACACTTCCTGCTGCCAGTTGGTGGCGCTATAACTTTGACTCACAATAGTCACATCCATGTGATCAGACTCCTATAACGAACACACTCGTGAAGTTTCATAAAGATCAATATATGTATTAAGACGTTATAACACATTTCCTGTTTCCTTTTTCTCGCCATAAATTCGTTGCCTCGCCACGGCCAAACCGTTCGAGATATCAAAAATCCCCTGGCAATTTTTAATCATCAGTGTCTTGACTTCATGCTGACCGAGTTTGGTGGCGATCGGATTAATCGTCTAGGAGGAGTATATCAAATTCCAGAGCATGCGTTTTTCAAACAACCCTTAATAGCTGACTTCCTGTTGGCGTGGCGATTAACTTAGAGCGCGAAAGTTGTTCGGCCCGATGAGGTCTATATGTGTACCGAGTTTCATACTAATACGTGCAAGCATGTTTAATATATGGACCAAATTTTCAGACTTTTTTCAAGGGGGCGCTGTCGAGCCCCCCTGCCACGCCCGGGTACCAGCCTCTCCGGCGTCCTAATGGCCGCGGATTCCAATGTGTGTGCCAATTTTCAAGAGTTTTTGAGCATGTTAAGGCCCCCAAAAAGCCCCGGAAGACGGAAAAAAAAAATATATATATATAGCTGCGAGCAGCGATGGCGGGCCCAAGCCCGGTGGCACCGCCACCCCGGTGGCTTCAGGGCAACTGTGCACAGCGGGCAATAGGCACTTAAAACGGTTAAACATCAAAGGACTATGTCAAATTCACTCTACATTTACTGCACTACAAGGTGCCGCTATAGAGCCCCTCCTCCCTGCCCATTTTCAAAGGATTACATGTGCCAAGTTTTAACATTATTCTGATGAATTTTGAAGCAAATCAGGTAAAAATAAGAGGGTGATCTCAATGTATGCTGAAAGTGACACATTTTCTGCTTCCAGTTGGTGGCGCTATGACTTTGAATCACAATAGTCAAATCCATGTGATCAGCCTTGTACAACAAAGACTAAGCCAAAGTTTCATCAAAATCAATTAATGTATGCAGAAGTTATAACACTTTCTTTCCCTTTTCTTGCCATAAATTCGTTGCCTCGCCACGGCCAAACCGTTTGAGATATCCAAAATCCGTTTGCAATTAAACAACTTCAATGTGTTAGCAACAAGTTAAAAAAGCTTGGTGTAAATTGGATAAACCCTGTAGGAGTAGTAGTATAAAATTCATAGCCTGTTTTTTCAAAAAATTAACATTCAAACCAAAATAGCTGACTTCCTGTTGGTCGGAGCTAATGAATGTAAATTAGAAAATTGTCCGGCTTGATGAGAATAATATGTGTACCGAGTTTGGTGACTGTAGGAAAAACTAACCCCCACTTTTGTCAAAAGGTGGCGCTACTGAGCCCCTCCACCACGCCCATTTCTATGGCTTTGTCCATGTCTACTGGTTGACAATATTGATGTGTGTGTCGAGTTTCATGCAATTTGAAGCATGTTAAGAGCCTCAAAAACACTCAAGAATATTATTACAGTTTGACCTGTTGCCATGGCAACAATATTTCAAATATCAAAAATCCTGTCATAGGTCTACATCTGCTGTGTATTGACATTACACTGATGAAGTTTGAAGCAAATCAGGTAAAAATAAGAGGGTGATCTCAAAGCATTTTAAAAGTGATACACTTCTTGCTGCCATTTGGTGGCGCTATAACTTTGACTCACAATAGTTACATCCATGTGATCAGACTACTACAACCAACACACTCCTGAAGTTTCATAAACATCAATCAATGTATGCAGAAGTTATAACACATTTCCTGTTTCCCTTTTCTCGCCATAAATTCGTTGCCTCGCCACGGCCAAACCGTTTGAGATATCCAAAATCCGTTTGCAATTAAACAACTTCAATGTGTTCGCAACAAGTTAAAAAAAGCTTGGTGTAAATTGGATAAACCCTGTAGGAGTAGTAGTATAAAATTCATAGCCTGTTTTTCAAAAAATTAACATTCAAACCAAAATAGCTGACTTCCTGTTGGTCGGAGCTAATGAATGTAAATTAGAAAATTGTCCGGCTTGATGAGAATAATATGTGTACCGAGTTTGGTGACTGTAGGAAAAACTAACCCCCCCACTTTTGTCAAAAGGTGGCGCTACTGAGCCCCTCCACCACGCCCATTTCTATGGCTTTGTCCATGTCTACTGGTTGACAATATTGATGTGTGTGTCGAGTTTCATGCTATTTGAAGCATGTTAAGAGCCTCAAAAACACTCAAGAATATTATTACAGTTTGACCTGTTGCCATGGCAACAATATTTCAAATATCAAAAATCCTGTCATAGGTCTACATCTGCTGTGTATTGACATTACACTGATGAAGTTTGAAGCAAATCAGGTAAAAATAAGAGGGTGATCTCAAAACATTTCAAAAAGTGATACACTTCCTGCTGCCAGTTGGTGGCGCTATAACTTTGACTCACAATAGTCACATCCATGTGATCAGACTCCTATAACGAACACACTCGTGAAGTTTCATAAAGATCAATATATGTATTAAGACGTTATAACACATTTCCTGTTTCCTTTTTCTCGCCATAAATTCGTTGCCTCGCCACGGCCAAACCGTTCGAGATATCAAAAATCCCCTGACAATTTTTAATCATCAGTGTCTTGACTTCATGCTGACCGAGTTTGGTGGCGATCGGATTAATCGTCTAGGAGGAGTATATCAAATTCCAGAGCATGCGTTTTTCAAACAACCCTTAATAGCTGACTTCCTGTTGGTGTGGCGATTAACTTAGAGCGCGAAAGTTGTTCGGCCCGATGAGGTCTATATGTGTACTGAGTTTCATACTAATACGTGCAAGCATGTTTAATATATGGACCAAATTTTCAGACTTTTTTCAAGGGGGCGCTGTCGAGCCCCCCTGCCACGCCCGGGTACCAGCCTCTCCGGCGTCCTAATGGCCGCGGATTCCAATGTGTGTGCCAATTTTCAAGAGTTTTTGAGCATGTTAAGGCCCCCAAAAAGCCCCGGAAGACGGAAAAAAAAAAAAAAAAAAATAATAATAATAATCCTTAGAAGAATAAGAGGGCCCTGCGCGAATTTTCGCTTGGGCCCTAATAATAATAATCCTTAGAAGAACAAGAGGGCCCTGCGCGAATTTTCGCTTGGGCCCTAAATATAGCTGCGAGCAGCGATGGCGGGCCCAAGCCCGGTGGCACCGCCACCCCGGTGGCTTCAGGGCAACTGCGCACAGCGGGCAATAGGCACTTAAAACGGTTAAACATCAAAGGGCTATGTCAAATTCACTCCACATTTACTGCACTACAAGGTGCCGTTATAGAGCCCCTCCTCCCTGCCCATTTTCAAAGGATTACATGTGCCAAGTTTTAACATTATTCTGATGAATTTTGAAGCAAATCAGGTAAAAATAAGAGGGTGATCTCAATGTATGCTGAAAGTGACACATTTTCTGCTTCCAGTTGGTGGCGCTATGACTTTGAATCACAATAGTCAAATCCATGTGATCAGCCTTGTACAACGAAGACTAAGCCAAAGTTTCATCAAAATCAATTAATGTATGCAGAAGTTATAACACTTTGTTTCCCTTTTCTTGCCATAAATTCGTTGCCTCGCCACGGCCAAACCGTTTGAGATATCCAAAATCCGTTTGCAATTAAACAACTTCAATGTGTTAGCAACAAGTTAAAAAAAGCTTGGTGTAAATTGGATAAACCCTGTAGGAGTAGTAGTATAAAATTCATAGCCTGTTTTTTCAAAAAATTAACATTCAAACCAAAATAGCTGACTTCCTGTTGGTCGGAGCTAATGAATGTAAATTAGAAAATTGTCCGGCTTGATGAGAATAATATGTGTACCGAGTTTGGTGACTGTAGGAAAAACTAACCCCCACTTTTGTCAAAAGGTGGCGCTACTGAGCCCCTCCACCACGCCCATTTCTATGGCTTTGTCCATGTCTACTGGTTGACAATATTGATGTGTGTGTCGAGTTTCATGCAATTTGAAGCATGTTAAGAGCCTCAAAAACACTCAAGAATATTATTACAGTTTGACCTGTTGCCATGGCAACAATATTTCAAATATCAAAAATCCTGTCATAGGTCTACATCTGCTGTGTATTGACATTACACTGATGAAGTTTGAAGCAAATCAGGTAAAAATAAGAGGGTGATCTCAAAGCATTTTAAAAGTGATACACTTCTTGCTGCCATTTGGTGGCGCTATAACTTTGACTCACAATAGTTACATCCATGTGATCAGACTACTACAACCAACACACTCCTGAAGTTTCATAAACATCAATCAATGTATGCAGAAGTTATAACACATTTCCTGTTTCCCTTTTCTCGCCATAAATTCGTTGCCTCGCCACGGCCAAACCGTTTGAGATATCCAAAATCCGTTTGCAATTAAACAACTTCAATGTGTTCGCAACAAGTTAAAAAAAGCTTGGTGTAAATTGGATAAACCCTGTAGGAGTAGTAGTATAAAATTCATAGCCTGTTTTTTCAAAAAATTAACATTCAAACCAAAATAGCTGACTTCCTGTTGGTCGGAGCTAATGAATGTAAATTAGAAAATTGTCCGGCTTGATGAGAATAATATGTGTACCGAGTTTGGTGACTGTAGGAAAAACTAACCCCCCCACTTTTGTCAAAAGGTGGCGCTACTGAGCCCCTCCACCACGCCCATTTCTATGGCTTTGTCCATGTCTACTGGTTGACAATATTGATGTGTGTGTCGAGTTTCATGCAATTTGAAGCATGTTAAGAGCCTCAAAAACACTCAAGAATATTATTACAGTTTGACCTGTTGCCATGGCAACAATATTTCAAATATCAAAAATCCTGTCATAGGTCTACATCTGCTGTGTATTGACATTACACTGATGAAGTTTGAAGCAAATCAGGTAAAAATAAGAGGGTGATCTCAAAACATTTCAAAAAGTGATACACTTCCTGCTGCCAGTTGGTGGCGCTATAACTTTGACTCACAATAGTCACATCCATGTGATCAGACTCCTATAACGAACACACTCGTGAAGTTTCATAAAGATCAATATATGTATTAAGACGTTATAACACATTTCCTGTTTCCTTTTTCTCGCCATAAATTCGTTGCCTCGCCACGGCCAAACCGTTCGAGATATCAAAAATCCCCTGGCAATTTTTAATCATCAGTGTCTTGACTTCATGCTGACCGAGTTTGGTGGCGATCGGATTAATCGTCTAGGAGGAGTATATCAAATTCCAGAGCATGCGTTTTTCAAACAACCCTTAATAGCTGACTTCCTGTTGGCGTGGCGATTAACTTAGAGCGCGAAAGTTGTTCGGCCCGATGAGGTCTATATGTGTACCGAGTTTCATACTAATACGTGCAAGCATGTTTAATATATGGACCAAATTTTCAGACTTTTTTCAAGGGGGCGCTGTCGAGCCCCCCTGCCACGCCTGGGTACCAGCCTCTCCGGCGTCCTAATGGCCGCGGATTCCAATGTGTGTGCCAATTTTCAAGAGTTTTTGAGCATGTTAAGGCCCCCAAAAAGCCCCGGAAGACGGAAAAAAAAAAAATATATATAGCTGCGAGCAGCGATGGCGGGCCCAAGCCCGGTGGCACCGCCACCCCGGTGGCTTCAGGGCAACTGTGCACAGCGGGCAATAGGCACTTAAAACGGTTAAACATCAAAGGACTATGTCAAATTCACTCTACATTTACTGCACTACAAGGTGCCGCTATAGAGCCCCTCCTCCCTGCCCATTTTCAAAGGATTACATGTGCCAAGTTTTAACATTATTCTGATGAATTTTGAAGCAAATCAGGTAAAAATAAGAGGGTGATCTCAATGTATGCTGAAAGTGACACATTTTCTGCTTCCAGTTGGTGGCGCTATGACTTTGAATCACAATAGTCAAATCCATGTGATCAGCCTTGTACAACAAAGACTAAGCCAAAGTTTCATCAAAATCAATTAATGTATGCAGAAGTTATAACACTTTCTTTCCCTTTTCTTGCCATAAATTCGTTGCCTCGCCACGGCCAAACCGTTTGAGATATCCAAAATCCGTTTGCAATTAAACAACTTCAATGTGTTAGCAACAAGTTAAAAAAAGCTTGGTGTAAATTGGATAAACCCTGTAGGAGTAGTAGTATAAAATTCATAGCCTGTTTTTTCAAAAAATTAACATTCAAACCAAAATAGCTGACTTCCTGTTGGTCGGAGCTAATGAATGTAAATTAGAAAATTGTCCGGCTTGATGAGAATAATATGTGTACCGAGTTTGGTGACTGTAGGAAAAACTAACCCCCACTTTTGTCAAAAGGTGGCGCTACTGAGCCCCTCCACCACGCCCATTTCTATGGCTTTGTCCATGTCTACTGGTTGACAATATTGATGTGTGTGTCGAGTTTCATGCAATTTGAAGCATGTTAAGAGCCTCAAAAACACTCAAGAATATTATTACAGTTTGACCTGTTGCCATGGCAACAATATTTCAAATATCAAAAATCCTGTCATAGGTCTACATCTGCTGTGTATTGACATTACACTGATGAAGTTTGAAGCAAATCAGGTAAAAATAAGAGGGTGATCTCAAAGCATTTTAAAAGTGATACACTTCTTGCTGCCATTTGGTGGCGCTATAACTTTGACTCACAATAGTTACATCCATGTGATCAGACTACTACAACCAACACACTCCTGAAGTTTCATAAACATCAATCAATGTATGCAGAAGTTATAACACATTTCCTGTTTCCCTTTTCTCGCCATAAATTCGTTGCCTCGCCACGGCCAAACCGTTTGAGATATCCAAAATCCGTTTGCAATTAAACAACTTCAATGTGTTCGCAACAAGTTAAAAAAAGCTTGGTGTAAATTGGATAAACCCTGTAGGAGTAGTAGTATAAAATTCATAGCCTGTTTTTTCAAAAAATTAACATTCAAACCAAAATAGCTGACTTCCTGTTGGTCGGAGCTAATGAATGTAAATTAGAAAATTGTCCGGCTTGATGAGAATAATATGTGTACCGAGTTTGGTGACTGTAGGAAAAACTAACCCCCCCACTTTTGTCAAAAGGTGGCGCTACTGAGCCCCTCCACCACGCCCATTTCTATGGCTTTGTCCATGTCTACTGGTTGACAATATTGATGTGTGTGTCGAGTTTCATGCTATTTGAAGCATGTTAAGAGCCTCAAAAACACTCAAGAATATTATTACAGTTTGACCTGTTGCCATGGCAACAATATTTCAAATATCAAAAATCCTGTCATAGGTCTACATCTGCTGTGTATTGACATTACACTGATGAAGTTTGAAGCAAATCAGGTAAAAATAAGAGGGTGATCTCAAAACATTTCAAAAAGTGATACACTTCCTGCTGCCAGTTGGTGGCGCTATAACTTTGACTCACAATAGTCACATCCATGTGATCAGACTCCTATAACGAACACACTCGTGAAGTTTCATAAAGATCAATATATGTATTAAGACGTTATAACACATTTCCTGTTTCCTTTTTCTCGCCATAAATTCGTTGCCTCGCCACGGCCAAACCGTTCGAGATATCAAAAATCCCCTGACAATTTTTAATCATCAGTGTCTTGACTTCATGCTGACCGAGTTTGGTGGCGATCGGATTAATCGTCTAGGAGGAGTATATCAAATTCCAGAGCATGCGTTTTTCAAACAACCCTTAATAGCTGACTTCCTGTTGGTGTGGCGATTAACTTAGAGCGCGAAAGTTGTTCGGCCCGATGAGGTCTATATGTGTACTGAGTTTCATACTAATACGTGCAAGCATGTTTAATATATGGACCAAATTTTCAGACTTTTTTCAAGGGGGCGCTGTCGAGCCCCCCTGCCACGCCCGGGTACCAGCCTCTCCGGCGTCCTAATGGCCGCGGATTCCAATGTGTGTGCCAATTTTCAAGAGTTTTTGAGCATGTTAAGGCCCCCAAAAAGCCCCGGAAGACGGAAAAAAAAAAAAAAAAAAAAAAATAATAATAATAATCCTTAGAAGAATAAGAGGGCCCTGCGCGAATTTTCGCTTGGGCCCTAATAATAATAATCCTTAGAAGAACAAGAGGGCCCTGCGCGAATTTTCGCTTGGGCCCTAAATATAGCTGCGAGCAGCGATGGCGGGCCCAAGCCCGGTGGCACCGCCACCCCGGTGGCTTCAGGGCAACTGCGCACAGCGGGCAATAGGCACTTAAAACGGTTAAACATCAAAGGGCTATGTCAAATTCACTCCACATTTACTGCACTACAAGGTGCCGTTATAGAGCCCCTCCTCCCTGCCCATTTTCAAAGGATTACATGTGCCAAGTTTTAACATTATTCTGATGAATTTTGAAGCAAATCAGGTAAAAATAAGAGGGTGATCTCAATGTATGCTGAAAGTGACACATTTTCTGCTTCCAGTTGGTGGCGCTATGACTTTGAATCACAATAGTCAAATCCATGTGATCAGCCTTGTACAACGAAGACTAAGCCAAAGTTTCATCAAAATCAATTAATGTATGCAGAAGTTATAACACTTTGTTTCCCTTTTCTTGCCATAAATTCGTTGCCTCGCCACGGCCAAACCGTTTGAGATATCCAAAATCCGTTTGCAATTAAACAACTTCAATGTGTTAGCAACAAGTTAAAAAAAGCTTGGTGTAAATTGGATAAACCCTGTAGGAGTAGTAGTATAAAATTCATAGCCTGTTTTTTCAAAAAATTAACATTCAAACCAAAATAGCTGACTTCCTGTTGGTCGGAGCTAATGAATGTAAATTAGAAAATTGTCCGGCTTGATGAGAATAATATGTGTACCGAGTTTGGTGACTGTAGGAAAAACTAACCCCCACTTTTGTCAAAAGGTGGCGCTACTGAGCCCCTCCACCACGCCCATTTCTATGGCTTTGTCCATGTCTACTGGTTGACAATATTGATGTGTGTGTCGAGTTTCATGCAATTTGAAGCATGTTAAGAGCCTCAAAAACACTCAAGAATATTATTACAGTTTGACCTGTTGCCATGGCAACAATATTTCAAATATCAAAAATCCTGTCATAGGTCTACATCTGCTGTGTATTGACATTACACTGATGAAGTTTGAAGCAAATCAGGTAAAAATAAGAGGGTGATCTCAAAGCATTTTAAAAGTGATACACTTCTTGCTGCCATTTGGTGGCGCTATAACTTTGACTCACAATAGTTACATCCATGTGATCAGACTACTACAACCAACACACTCCTGAAGTTTCATAAACATCAATCAATGTATGCAGAAGTTATAACACATTTCCTGTTTCCCTTTTCTCGCCATAAATTCGTTGCCTCGCCACGGCCAAACCGTTTGAGATATCCAAAATCCGTTTGCAATTAAACAACTTCAATGTGTTCGCAACAAGTTAAAAAAAGCTTGGTGTAAATTGGATAAACCCTGTAGGAGTAGTAGTATAAAATTCATAGCCTGTTTTTTCAAAAAATTAACATTCAAACCAAAATAGCTGACTTCCTGTTGGTCGGAGCTAATGAATGTAAATTAGAAAATTGTCCGGCTTGATGAGAATAATATGTGTACCGAGTTTGGTGACTGTAGGAAAAACTAACCCCCCCACTTTTGTCAAAAGGTGGCGCTACTGAGCCCCTCCACCACGCCCATTTCTATGGCTTTGTCCATGTCTACTGGTTGACAATATTGATGTGTGTGTCGAGTTTCATGCAATTTGAAGCATGTTAAGAGCCTCAAAAACACTCAAGAATATTATTACAGTTTGACCTGTTGCCATGGCAACAATATTTCAAATATCAAAAATCCTGTCATAGGTCTACATCTGCTGTGTATTGACATTACACTGATGAAGTTTGAAGCAAATCAGGTAAAAATAAGAGGGTGATCTCAAAACATTTCAAAAAGTGATACACTTCCTGCTGCCAGTTGGTGGCGCTATAACTTTGACTCACAATAGTCACATCCATGTGATCAGACTCCTATAACGAACACACTCGTGAAGTTTCATAAAGATCAATATATGTATTAAGACGTTATAACACATTTCCTGTTTCCTTTTTCTCGCCATAAATTCGTTGCCTCGCCACGGCCAAACCGTTCGAGATATCAAAAATCCCCTGGCAATTTTTAATCATCAGTGTCTTGACTTCATGCTGACCGAGTTTGGTGGCGATCGGATTAATCGTCTAGGAGGAGTATATCAAATTCCAGAGCATGCGTTTTTCAAACAACCCTTAATAGCTGACTTCCTGTTGGCGTGGCGATTAACTTAGAGCGCGAAAGTTGTTCGGCCCGATGAGGTCTATATGTGTACCGAGTTTCATACTAATACGTGCAAGCATGTTTAATATATGGACCAAATTTTCAGACTTTTTTCAAGGGGGCGCTGTCGAGCCCCCCTGCCACGCCCGGGTACCAGCCTCTCCGGCGTCCTAATGGCCGCGGATTCCAATGTGTGTGCCAATTTTCAAGAGTTTTTGAGCATGTTAAGGCCCCCAAAAAGCCCCGGAAGACGGAAAAAAAAAAAAAAATATATATAGCTGCGAGCAGCGATGGCGGGCCCAAGCCCGGTGGCACCGCCACCCCGGTGGCTTCAGGGCAACTGTGCACAGCGGGCAATAGGCACTTAAAACGGTTAAACATCAAAGGACTATGTCAAATTCACTCTACATTTACTGCACTACAAGGTGCCGCTATAGAGCCCCTCCTCCCTGCCCATTTTCAAAGGATTACATGTGCCAAGTTTTAACATTATTCTGATGAATTTTGAAGCAAATCAGGTAAAAATAAGAGGGTGATCTCAATGTATGCTGAAAGTGACACATTTTCTGCTTCCAGTTGGTGGCGCTATGACTTTGAATCACAATAGTCAAATCCATGTGATCAGCCTTGTACAACAAAGACTAAGCCAAAGTTTCATCAAAATCAATTAATGTATGCAGAAGTTATAACACTTTCTTTCCCTTTTCTTGCCATAAATTCGTTGCCTCGCCACGGCCAAACCGTTTGAGATATCCAAAATCCGTTTGCAATTAAACAACTTCAATGTGTTAGCAACAAGTTAAAAAAAGCTTGGTGTAAATTGGATAAACCCTGTAGGAGTAGTAGTATAAAATTCATAGCCTGTTTTTCAAAAAATGAACATTCAAACCAAAATAGCTGACTTCCTGTTGGTCGGAGCTAATGAATGTAAATTAGAAAATTGTCCGGCTTGATGAGAATAATATGTGTACCGAGTTTGGTGACTGTAGGAAAAACTAACCCAACCACTTTTGTCAAAAGGTGGCGCTACTGAGCCCCTCCACCACGCCCATTTCTATGGCTTTGTCCATGTCTACTGGTTGACAATATTGATGTGTGTGTCGAGTTTCATGCAATTTGAAGCATGTTAAGAGCCTCAAAAACACTCAAGAATATTATTACAGTTTGACCTGTTGCCATGGCAACAATATTTCAAATATCAAAAATCCTGTCATAGGTCTACATCTGCTGTGTATTGACATTACACTGATGAAGTTTGAAGCAAATCAGGTAAAAATAAGAGGGTGATCTCAAAGCATTTTAAAAGTGATACACTTCTTGCTGCCATTTGGTGGCGCTATAACTTTGACTCACAATAGTTACATCCATGTGATCAGACTACTACAACCAACACACTCCTGAAGTTTCATAAACATCAATCAATGTATGCAGAAGTTATAACACATTTCCTGTTTCCCTTTTCTCGCCATAAATTTGTTGCCTCGCCACGGCCAAACCGTTTGAGATATCCAAAATCCGTTTGCAATTAAACAACTTCAATGTGTTCGCAACAAGTTAAAAAAAGCTTGGTGTAAATTGGATAAACCCTGTAGGAGTAGTAGTATAAAATTCATAGCCTGTTTTTTCAAAAAATTAACATTCAAACCAAAATAGCTGACTTCCTGTTGGTCGGAGCTAATGAATGTAAATTAGAAAATTGTCCGGCTTGATGAGAATAATATGTGTACCGAGTTTGGTGACTGTAGGAAAAACTAACCCCCCCACTTTTGTCAAAAGGTGGCGCTACTGAGCCCCTCCACCACGCCCATTTCTATGGCTTTGTCAATGTCTACTGGTTGACAATATTGATGTGTGTGTCGAGTTTCATGCAATTTGAAGCATGTTAAGAGCCTCAAAAACACTCAAGAATATTATTACAGTTTGACCTGTTGCCATGGCAACAATATTTCAAATATCAAAAATCCTGTCATAGGTCTACATCTGCTGTGTATTGACATTACACTGATGAAGTTTGAAGCAAATCAGGTAAAAATAAGAGGGTGATCTCAAAACATTTCAAAAAGTGATACACTTCCTGCTGCCAGTTGGTGGCGCTATAACTTTGACTCACAATAGTCACATCCATGTGATCAGACTCCTATAACGAACACACTCGTGAAGTTTCATAAAGATCAATATATGTATTAAGACGTTTTAACACATTTCCTGTTTCATTTTTCTCGCCATAAATTCGTTGCCTCGCCACGGCCAAACCGTTCGAGATATCAAAAATCCCCTGGCAATTTTTAATCATCAGTGTCTTGACTTCATGCTGACCGAGTTTGGTGGCGATCGGATTAATCGTCTAGGAGGAGTATATCAAATTCCAGAGCATGCGTTTTTCAAACAACCCTTAATAGCTGACTTCCTGTTGGCGTGGCGATTAACTTAGAGCGCGAAAGTTGTTCGGCCCGATGAGGTCTATATGTGTACCGAGTTTCATACTAATACGTGCAAGCATGTTTAATATATGGACCAAATTTTCAGACTTTTTTCAAGGGGGCGCTGTCGAGCCCCCCTGCCACGCCCGGGTACCAGCCTCTCCGGCGTCCTAATGGCCGCGGATTCCAATGTGTGTGCCAATTTTCAAGAGTTTTTGAGCATGTTAAGGCCCCCAAAAAGCCCCGGAAGACGGAAAAAAAAAAAAAAAAAAAAAAAAAAAAAAATATAGCTGCGAGCAGCGATGGCGGGCCCAAGCCCGGTGGCACCGCCACCCCGGTGGCTTCAGGGCAACTGTGCACAGCGGGCAATAGGCACTTAAAACGGTTAAACATCAAAGGACTATGTCAAATTCACTCCACATTTACTGCACTACAAGGTGCCGTTATAGAGCCCCTCCTCCCTGCCCATTTTCAAAGGATTACATGTGCCAAGTTTTAACATTATTCTGATGAATTTTGAAGCAAATCAGGTAAAAATAAGAGGGTGATCTCAATGTATGCTGAAAGTGACACATTTTCTGCTTCCAGTTGGTGGCGCTATGACTTTGAATCACAATAGTCAAATCCATGTGATCAGCCTTGTACAACGAAGACTAAGCCAAAGTTTCATCAAAATCAATTAATGTATGCAGAAGTTATAACACTTTCTTTCCCTTTTCTTGCCATAAATTCGTTGCCTCGCCACGGCCAAACCGTTTGAGATATCCAAAATCCGTTTGCAATTAAACAACTTCAATGTGTTAGCAACAAGTTAAAAAAAGCTTGGTGTAAATTGGATAAACCCTGTAGGAGTAGTAGTATAAAATTCATAGCCTGTTTTTTCAAAAAATGAACATTCAAACCAAAATAGCTGACTTCCTGTTGGTCGGAGCTAATGAATGTAAATTAGAAAATTGTCCGGCTTGATGAGAATAATATGTGTACCGAGTTTGGTGACTGTAGGAAAAACTAACCCAACCACTTTTGTCAAAAGGTGGCGCTACTGAGCCCCTCCACCACGCCCATTTCTATGGCTTTGTCCATGTCTACTGGTTGACAATATTGATGTGTGTGTCGAGTTTCATGCAATTTGAAGCATGTTAAGAGCCTCAAAAACACTCAAGAATATTATTACAGTTTGACCTGTTGCCATGGCAACAATATTTCAAATATCAAAAATCCTGTCATAGGTCTACATCTGCTGTGTATTGACATTACACTGATGAAGTTTGAAGCAAATCAGGTAAAAATAAGAGGGTGATCTCAAAGCATTTTAAAAGTGATACACTTCTTGCTGCCATTTGGTGGCGCTATAACTTTGACTCACAATAGTTACATCCATGTGATCAGACTACTACAACCAACACACTCCTGAAGTTTCATAAACATCAATCAATGTATGCAGAAGTTATAACACATTTCCTGTTTCCCTTTTCTCGCCATAAATTTGTTGCCTCGCCACAGCCAAACCGTTTGAGATATCCAAAATCCGTTTGCAATTAAACAACTTCAATGTGTTAGCAACAAGTTAAAAAAAGCTTGGTGTAAATTGGATAAACCCTGTAGGAGTAGTAGTATAAAATTCATACCCTGTTTTTTCAAAAAATTAACATTCAAACCAAAATAGCTGACTTCCTGTTGGTCGGAGCTAATGAATGTAAATTAGAAAATTGTCCGGCTTGATGAGAATAATATGTGTACCGAGTTTGGTGACTGTAGGAAAAACTAACCCCCCCACTTTTGTCAAAAGGTGGCGCTACTGAGCCCCTCCACCACGCCCATTTCTATGGCTTTGTCCATGTCTACTGGTTGACAATATTGATGTGTGTGTCGAGTTTCATGCAATTTGAAGCATGTTAAGAGCCTCAAAAACACTCAAGAATATTATTACAGTTTGACCTGTTGCCATGGCAACAATATTTCAAATATCAAAAATCCTGTCATAGGTCTACATCTGCTGTGTATTGACATTACACTGATGAAGTTTGAAGCAAATCAGGTAAAAATAAGAGGGTGATCTCAAAGCATTTTAAAAGTGATACACTTCTTGCTGCCATTTGGTGGCGCTATAACTTTGACTCACAATAGTTACATCCATGTGATCAGACTACTACAACCAACACACTCCTGAAGTTTCATAAACATCAATCAATGTATGCAGAAGTTATAACACATTTCCTGTTTCCCTTTTCTCGCCATAAATTCGTTGCCTCGCCACGGCCAAACCGTTTGAGATATCCAAAATCCGTTTGCAATTAAACAACTTCAATGTGTTAGCAACAAGTTAAAAAAGCTTGGTGTAAATTGGATAAACCCTGTAGGAGTAGTAGTATAAAATTCATAGCCTGTTTTTTCAAAAAATTAACATTCAAACCAAAATAGCTGACTTCCTGTTGGTCGGAGCTAATGAATGTAAATTAGAAAATTGTCCGGCTTGATGAGAATAATATGTGTACCGAGTTTGGTGACTGTAGGAAAAACTAACCCCCACTTTTGTCAAAAGGTGGCGCTACTGAGCCCCTCCACCACGCCCATTTCTATGGCTTTGTCCATGTCTACTGGTTGACAATATTGATGTGTGTGTCGAGTTTCATGCAATTTGAAGCATGTTAAGAGCCTCAAAAACACTCAAGAATATTATTACAGTTTGACCTGTTGCCATGGCAACAATATTTCAAATATCAAAAATCCTGTCATAGGTCTACATCTGCTGTGTATTGACATTACACTGATGAAGTTTGAAGCAAATCAGGTAAAAATAAGAGGGTGATCTCAAAACATTTCAAAAAGTGATACACTTCCTGCTGCCAGTTGGTGGCGCTATAACTTTGACTCACAATAGTCACATCCATGTGATCAGACTCCTATAACGAACACACTCGTGAAGTTTCATAAAGATCAATATATGTATTAAGACGTTATAACACATTTCCTGTTTCCTTTTTCTCGCCATAAATTCGTTGCCTCGCCACGGCCAAACCGTTCGAGATATCAAAAATCCCCTGGCAATTTTTAATCATCAGTGTCTTGACTTCATGCTGACCGAGTTTGGTGGCGATCGGATTAATCGTCTAGGAGGAGTATATCAAATTCCAGAGCATGCGTTTTTCAAACAACCCTTAATAGCTGACTTCCTGTTGGCGTGGCGATTAACTTAGAGCGCGAAAGTTGTTCGGCCCGATGAGGTCTATATGTGTACCGAGTTTCATACTAATACGTGCAAGCATGTTTAATATATGGACCAAATTTTCAGACTTTTTTCAAGGGGGCGCTGTCGAGCCCCCCTGCCACGCCCGGGTACCAGCCTCTCCGGCGTCCTAATGGCCGCGGATTCCAATGTGTGTGCCAATTTTCAAGAGTTTTTGAGCATGTTAAGGCCCCCAAAAAGCCCCGGAAGACGGAAAAAAAAAAAAAAAAAAATAATAATAATAATCCTTAGAAGAACAAGAGGGCCCTGCGCGAATTTTCGCTTGGGCCCTAAAAACGAGCAGCGATGGCGGGCCCAAGCCCGGTGGCACCGCCACCCCAGTGGCTTCAGGGCAACTGTGCACAGCGGGCAATAGGCACTTAAAATGGTTAAACATCAAAGGACTATGTCAAATTCACTCCACATTTAATGCACTACAAGGTGCCGTTATAGAGCCCCTCCTCCCTGCCCATTTTCAAAGGATTACATGTGCCAAGTTTTAACATTATTCTGATGAATTTTGAAGCAAATCAGGTAAAAATAAGAGGGTGATCTCAATGTATGCTGAAAGTGACACATTTTCTGCTTCCAGTTGGTGGCGCTATGACTTTGAATCACAATAGTCAAATCCATGTGATCAGCCTTGTACAACGAAGACTAAGCCAAAGTTTGATCAAAATCAATTAATGTATGCAGAAGTTATAACACTTTGTTTCCCTTTTCTTGCCATAAATTCGTTGCCTCGCCACGGCCAAACCGTTTGAGATATCCAAAATCCGTTTGCAATTAAACAACTTCAATGTGTTAGCAACAAGTTAAAAAAAGCTTGGTGTAAATTGGATAAACCCTGTAGGAGTAGTAGTATAAAATTCATAGCCTGTTTTTTCAAAAAATTAACATTCAAACCAAAATAGCTGACTTCCTGTTGGTCGGAGCTAATGAATGTAAATTAGAAAATTGTCCGGCTTGATGAGAATAATATGTGTACCGAGTTTGGTGACTGTAGGAAAAACTAACCCCCACTTTTGTCAAAAGGTGGCGCTACTGAGCCCCTCCACCACGCCCATTTCTATGGCTTTGTCCATGTCTACTGGTTGACAATATTGATGTGTGTGTCGAGTTTCATGCAATTTGAAGCATGTTAAGAGCCTCAAAAACACTCAAGAATATTATTACAGTTTGACCTGTTGCCATGGCAACAATATTTCAAATATCAAAAATCCTGTCATAGGTCTACATCTGCTGTGTATTGACATTACACTGATGAAGTTTGAAGCAAATCAGGTAAAAATAAGAGGGTGATCTCAAAGCATTTTAAAAGTGATACACTTCTTGCTGCCATTTGGTGGCGCTATAACTTTGACTCACAATAGTTACATCCATGTGATCAGACTACTACAACCAACACACTCCTGAAGTTTCATAAACATCAATCAATGTATGCAGAAGTTATAACACATTTCCTGTTTCCCTTTTCTCGCCATAAATTCGTTGCCTCGCCACGGCCAAACCGTTTGAGATATCCAAAATCCGTTTGCAATTAAACAACTTCAATGTGTTCGCAACAAGTTAAAAAAAGCTTGGTGTAAATTGGATAAACCCTGTAGGAGTAGTAGTATAAAATTCATAGCCTGTTTTTTCAAAAAATTAACATTCAAACCAAAATAGCTGACTTCCTGTTGGTCGGAGCTAATGAATGTAAATTAGAAAATTGTCCGGCTTGATGAGAATAATATGTGTACCGAGTTTGGTGACTGTAGGAAAAACTAACCCCCACTTTTGTCAAAAGGTGGCGCTACTGAGCCCCTCCACCACGCCCATTTCTATGGCTTTGTCCATGTCTACTGGTTGACAATATTGATGTGTGTGTCGAGTTTCATGCAATTTGAAGCATGTTAAGAGCCTCAAAAACACTCAAGAATATTATTACAGTTTGACCTGTTGCCATGGCAACAATATTTCAAATATCAAAAATCCTGTCATAGGTCTACATCTGCTGTGTATTGACATTACACTGATGAAGTTTGAAGCAAATCAGGTAAAAATAAGAGGGTGATCTCAAAACATTTCAAAAAGTGATACACTTCCTGCTGCCAGTTGGTGGCGCTATAACTTTGACTCACAATAGTCACATCCATGTGATCAGACTCCTATAACGAACACACTCGTGAAGTTTCATAAAGATCAATATATGTATTAAGACGTTATAACACATTTCCTGTTTCCTTTTTCTCGCCATAAATTCGTTGCCTCGCCACGGCCAAACCGTTCGAGATATCAAAAATCCCCTGGCAATTTTTAATCATCAGTGTCTTGACTTCATGCTGACCGAGTTTGGTGGCGATCGGATTAATCGTCTAGGAGGAGTATATCAAATTCCAGAGCATGCGTTTTTCAAACAACCCTTAATAGCTGACTTCCTGTTGGCGTGGCGATTAACTTAGAGCGCGAAAGTTGTTCGGCCCGATGAGGTCTATATGTGTACCGAGTTTCATACTAATACGTGCAAGCATGTTTAATATATGGACCAAATTTTCAGACTTTTTTCAAGGGGCGCTGTCGAGCCCCCTGCCACGCCCGGGTACCAGCCTCTCCGGCGTCCTAATGGCCGCGGATTCCAATGTGTGTGCCAATTTTCAAGAGTTTTTGAGCATGTTAAGGCCCCCAAAAAGCCCCGGAAGACGGAAAAAAAAAAAAAAAATAAATAAAAATAAAAAAATAAATATAGCTGCGAGCAGCGATGGCGGGCCCAAGCCCGGTGGCACCGCCACCCCGGCGGCTTCAGGGCAACTGTGCACAGCGGGCAATAGGCACTTAAAACGGTTAAACATCAAAGGACTATGTCAAATTCACTCCACATTTACTGCACTACAAGGTGCCGCTATAGAGCCCCTCCTCCCTGCCCATTTTCAAAGGATTACATGTGCCAAGTTTTAACATTATTCTGATGAATTTTGAAGCAAATCAGGTAAAAATAAGAGGGTGATCTCAATGTATGCTGAAAGTGACACATTTTCTGCTTCCAGTTGGTGGCGCTATGACTTTGAATCACAATAGTCAAATCCATGTGATCAGCCTTGTACAACGAAGACTAAGCCAAAGTTTCATCAAAATCAATTAATGTATGCAGAAGTTATAACACTTTGTTTCCCTTTTCTTGCCATAAATTCGTTGCCTCGCCACGGCCAAACCGTTTGAGATATCCAAAATCCGTTTGCAATTAAACAACTTCAATGTGTTAGCAACAAGTTAAAAAAAGCTTGGTGTAAATTGGATAAACCCTGTAGGAGTAGTAGTATAAAATTCATAGCCTGTTTTTCAAAAAATTAACATTCAAACCAAAATAGCTGACTTCCTGTTGGTCGGAGCTAATGAATGTAAATTAGAAAATTGTCCGGCTTGATGAGAATAATATGTGTACCGAGTTTGGTGACTGTAGGAAAAACTAACCCCCACTTTTGTCAAAAGGTGGCGCTACTGAGCCCCTCCACCACGCCCATTTCTATGGCTTTGTCCATGTCTACTGGTTGACAATATTGATGTGTGTGTCGAGTTTCATGCAATTTGAAGCATGTTAAGAGCCTCAAAAACACTCAAGAATATTATTACAGTTTGACCTGTTGCCATGGCAACAATATTTCAAATATCAAAAATCCTGTCATAGGTCTACATCTGCTGTGTATTGACATTACACTGATGAAGTTTGAAGCAAATCAGGTAAAAATAAGAGGGTGATCTCAAAGCATTTTAAAAGTGATACACTTCTTGCTGCCATTTGGTGGCGCTATAACTTTGACTCACAATAGTTACATCCATGTGATCAGACTACTACAACCAACACACTCCTGAAGTTTCATAAACATCAATCAATGTATGCAGAAGTTATAACACATTTCCTGTTTCCCTTTTCTCGCCATAAATTCGTTGCCTCGCCACGGCCAAACCGTTTGAGATATCCAAAATCCGTTTGCAATTAAACAACTTCAATGTGTTCGCAACAAGTTAAAAAAGCTTGGTGTAAATTGGATAAACCCTGTAGGAGTAGTAGTATAAAATTCATAGCCTGTTTTTTCAAAAAATTAACATTCAAACCAAAATAGCTGACTTCCTGTTGGTCGGAGCTAATGAATGTAAATTAGAAAATTGTCCGGCTTGATGAGAATAATATGTGTACCGAGTTTGGTGACTGTAGGAAAAACTAACCCCCACTTTTGTCAAAAGGTGGCGCTACTGAGCCCCTCCACCACGCCCATTTCTATGGCTTTGTCCATGTCTACTGGTTGACAATATTGATGTGTGTGTCGAGTTTCATGCAATTTGAAGCATGTTAAGAGCCTCAAAAACACTCAAGAATATTATTACAGTTTGACCTGTTGCCATGGCAGCAATATTTCAAATATCAAAAATCCTGTCATAGGTCTACATCTGCTGTGTATTGACATTACACTGATGAAGTTTGAAGCAAATCAGGTAAAAATAAGAGGGTGATCTCAAAACATTTCAAAAAGTGATACACTTCCTGCTGCCAGTTGGTGGCGCTATAACTTTGACTCACAATAGTCACATCCATGTGATCAGACTCCTATAACGAACACACTCGTGAAGTTTCATAAAGATCAATATATGTATTAAGACGTTATAACACATTTCCTGTTTCCTTTTTCTCGCCATAAATTCGTTGCCTCGCCACGGCCAAACCGTTCGAGATATCAAAAATCCCCTGGCAATTTTTAATCATCAGTGTCTTGACTTCATGCTGACCGAGTTTGGTGGCGATCGGATTAATCGTCTAGGAGGAGTATATCAAATTCCAGAGCATGCGTTTTTCAAACAACCCTTAATAGCTGACTTCCTGTTGGCGTGGCGATTAACTTAGAGCGCGAAAGTTGTTCGGCCCGATGAGGTCTATATGTGTACCGAGTTTCATACTAATACGTGCAAGCATGTTTAATATATGGACCAAATTTTCAGACTTTTTTCAAGGGCGCTGTCGAGCCCCTGCCACGCCCGGGAACCAGCCTCTCCGGCGTCCTAATGGCCGCGGATTCCAATGTGTGTGCCAATTTTCAAGAGTTTTTGAGCATGTTAAGGCCCCCAAAAAGCCCCGGAAGACGGAAAAAAAAAAATAAAAAAAAAATAATAATAATAAATATAGCTGCGAGCAGCGATGGCGGGCCCAAGCCCGGTGGCACCGCCACCCCGGTGGCTTCAGGGCAACTGTGCACAGCGGGCAATAGGCACTTAAAACGGTTAAACATCAAAGGACTATGTCAAATTCACTCCACATTTACTGCACTACAAGGTGCCGTTATAGAGCCCCTCCTCCCTGCCCATTTTCAAAGGATTACATGTGCCAAGTTTTAACATTATTCTGATGAATTTTGAAGCAAATCAGGTAAAAATAAGAGGGTGATCTCAATGTATGCTGAAAGTGACACATTTTCTGCTTCCAGTTGGTGGCGCTATGACTTTGAATCACAATAGTCAAATCCATGTGATCAGCCTTGTACAACGAAGACTAAGCCAAAGTTTCATCAAAATCAATTAATGTATGCAGAAGTTATAACACTTTGTTTCCCTTTTCTTGCCATAAATTCGTTGCCTCGCCACGGCCAAACCGTTTGAGATATCCAAAATCCGTTTGCAATTAAACAACTTCAATGTGTTAGCAACAAGTTAAAAAAAGCTTGGTGTAAATTGGATAAACCCTGTAGGAGTAGTAGTATAAAATTCATAGCCTGTTTTTTCAAAAAATTAACATTCAAACCAAAATAGCTGACTTCCTGTTGGTCGGAGCTAATGAATGTAAATTAGAAAATTGTCCGGCTTGATGAGAATAATATGTGTACCGAGTTTGGTGACTGTAGGAAAAACTAACCCCCACTTTTGTCAAAAGGTGGCGCTACTGAGCCCCTCCACCACGCCCATTTCTATGGCTTTGTCCATGTCTACTGGTTGACAATATTGATGTGTGTGTCGAGTTTCATGCAATTTGAAGCATGTTAAGAGCCTCAAAAACACTCAAGAATATTATTACAGTTTGACCTGTTGCCATGGCAACAATATTTCAAATATCAAAAATCCTGTCATAGGTCTACATCTGCTGTGTATTGACATTACACTGATGAAGTTTGAAGCAAATCAGGTAAAAATAAGAGGGTGATCTCAAAGCATTTTAAAAGTGATACACTTCTTGCTGCCATTTGGTGGCGCTATAACTTTGACTCACAATAGTTACATCCATGTGATCAGACTACTACAACCAACACACTCCTGAAGTTTCATAAACATCAATCAATGTATGCAGAAGTTATAACACATTTCCTGTTTCCCTTTTCTCGCCATAAATTCGTTGCCTCGCCACGGCCAAACCGTTTGAGATATCCAAAATCCGTTTGCAATTAAACAACTTCAATGTGTTCGCAACAAGTTAAAAAAAGCTTGGTGTAAATTGGATAAACCCTGTAGGAGTAGTAGTATAAAATTCATAGCCTGTTTTTTCAAAAAATTAACATTCAAACCAAAATAGCTGACTTCCTGTTGGTCGGAGCTAATGAATGTAAATTAGAAAATTGTCCGGCTTGATGAGAATAATATGTGTACCGAGTTTGGTGACTGTAGGAAAAACTAACCCCCACTTTTGTCAAAAGGTGGCGCTACTGAGCCCCTCCACCACGCCCATTTCTATGGCTTTGTCCATGTCTACTGGTTGACAATATTGATGTGTGTGTCGAGTTTCATGCAATTTGAAGCATGTTAAGATCCTCAAAAACACTCAAGAATATTATTACAGTTTGACCTGTTGCCATGGCAACAATATTTCAAATATCAAAAATCCTGTCATAGGTCTACATCTGCTGTGTATTGACATTACACTGATGAAGTTTGAAGCAAATCAGGTAAAAATAAGAGGGTGATCTCAAAACATTTCAAAAAGTGATACACTTCCTGCTGCCAGTTGGTGGCGCTATAACTTTGACTCACAATAGTCACATCCATGTGATCAGACTCCTATAACGAACACACTCGTGAAGTTTCATAAAGATCAATATATGTATTAAGACGTTATAACACATTTCCTGTTTCCTTTTTCTCGCCATAAATTCGTTGCCTCGCCACGGCCAAACCGTTCGAGATATCAAAAATCCCCTGGCAATTTTTAATCATCAGTGTCTTGACTTCATGCTGACCGAGTTTGGTGGCGATCGGATTAATCGTCTAGGAGGAGTATATCAAATTGCAGAGCATGCGTTTTTCAAACAACCCTTAATAGCTGACTTCCTGTTGGCGTGGCGATTAACTTAGAGCGCGAAAGTTGTTCGGCCCGATGAGGTCTATATGTGTACCGAGTTTCATACTAATACGTGCAAGCATGTTTAATATATGGACCAAATTTTCAGACTTTTTTCAAGGGGGCGCTGTCGAGCCCCCCTGCCACGCCCGGGTACCAGCCTCTCCGGCGTCCTAATGGCCGCGGATTCCAATGTGTGTGCCAATTTTCAAGAGTTTTTGAGCATGTTAAGGCCCCCAAAAAGCCCCGGAAGACGGAAAAAAAAAAATAAAAAAAAAAAAAAATAAATAAATATAGCTGCGAGCAGCGATGGCGAGCCCAAGCCCGGTGGCACCGCCACCCCGGTGGCTTCAGGGCAACTGTGCACAGCGGGCAATAGGCACTTAAAACGGTTAAACATCAAAGGACTATGTCAAATTCACTCCACATTTACTGCACTACAAGGTGCCGCTATAGACCCCTTCCTCCCTGCCCATTTTCAAAGGATTACATGTGCCAAGTTTTAACATTATTCTGATGAATTTTGAAGCAAATCAGGTAAAAATAAGAGGGTGATCTCAATGTATGCTGAAAGTGACACATTTTCTGCTTCCAGTTGGTGGCGCTATGACTTTGAATCACAATAGTCAAATCCATGTGATCAGCCTTGTACAACGAAGACTAAGCCAAAGTTTCATCAAAATCAATTAATGTATGCAGAAGTTATAACACTTTGTTTCCCTTTTCTTGCCATAAATTCGTTGCCTCGCCACGGCCAAACCGTTTGAGATATCCAAAATCCGTTTGCAATTAAACAACTTCAATGTGTTAGCAACAAGTTAAAAAAAGCTTGGTGTAAATTGGATAAACCCTGTAGGAGTAGTAGTATAAAATTCATAGCCTGTTTTTTCAAAAAATTAACATTCAAACCAAAATAGCTGACTTCCTGTTGGTCGGAGCTAATGAATGTAAATTAGAAAATTGTCCGGCTTGATGAGAATAATATGTGTACCGAGTTTGGTGACTGTAGGAAAAACTAACCTCCCCACTTTTGTCAAAAGGTGGCGCTACTGAGCCCCTCCACCACGCCCATTTCTATGGCTTTGTCCATGTCTACTGGTTGACAATATTGATGTGTGTGTCGAGTTTCATGCAATTTGAAGCATGTTAAGAGCCTCAAAAACACTCAAGAATATTATTACAGTTTGACCTGTTGCCATGGCAACAATATTTCAAATATCAAAAATCCTGTCATAGGTCTACATCTGCTGTGTATTGACATTACACTGATGAAGTTTGAAGCAAATCAGGTAAAAATAAGAGGGTGATCTCAAAGCATTTTAAAAGTGATACACTTCTTGCTGCCATTTGGTGGCGCTATAACTTTGACTCACAATAGTTACATCCATGTGATCAGACTACTACAACCAACACACTCCTGAAGTTTCATAAACATCAATCAATGTATGCAGAAGTTATAACACATTTCCTGTTTCCCTTTTCTCGCCATAAATTCGTTGCCTCGCCACGGCCAAACCGTTTGAGATATCCAAAATCCGTTTGCAATTAAACAACTTCAATGTGTTCGCAACAAGTTAAAAAAAGCTTGGTGTAAATTGGATAAACCCTGTAGGAGTAGTAGTATAAAATTCATAGCCTGTTTTTTCAAAAAATTAACATTCAAACCAAAATAGCTGACTTCCTGTTGGTCGGAGCTAATGAATGTAAATTAGAAAATTGTCCGGCTTGATGAGAATAATATGTGTACCGAGTTTGGTGACTGTAGGAAAAACTAACCCCCACTTTTGTCAAAAGGTGGCGCTACTGAGCCCCTCCACCACGCCCATTTCTATGGCTTTGTCCATGTCTACTGGTTGACAATATTGATGTGTGTGTCGAGTTTCATGCAATTTGAAGCATGTTAAGAGCCTCAAAAACACTCAAGAATATTATTACAGTTTGACCTGTTGCCATGGCAACAATATTTCAAATATCAAAAATCCTGTCATAGGTCTACATCTGCTGTGTATTGACATTACACTGATGAAGTTTGAAGCAAATCAGGTAAAAATAAGAGGGTGATCTCAAAACATTTCAAAAAGTGATACACTTCCTGCTGCCAGTTGGTGGCGCTATAACTTTGACTCACAATAGTCACATCCATGTGATCAGACTCCTATAACGAACACACTCGTGAAGTTTCATAAAGATCAATATATGTATTAAGACGTTATAACACATTTCCTGTTTCCTTTTTCTCGCCATAAATTCGTTGCCTCGCCACGGCCAAACCGTTCGAGATATCAAAAATCCCCTGGCAATTTTTAATCATCAGTGTCTTGACTTCATGCTGACCGAGTTTGGTGGCGATCGGATTAATCGTCTAGGAGGAGTATATCAAATTCCAGAGCATGCGTTTTTCAAACAACCCTTAATAGCTGACTTCCTGTTGGCGTGGCGATTAACTTAGAGCGCGAAAGTTGTTCGGCCCGATGAGGTCTATATGTGTACCGAGTTTCATACTAATACGTGCAAGCATGTTTAATATATGGACCAAATTTTCAGACTTTTTTCAAGGGGGCGCTGTCGAGCCCCCCTGCCACGCCCGGGTACCAGCCTCTCCGGCGTCCTAATGGCCGCGGATTCCAATGTGTGTGCCAATTTTCAAGAGTTTTTGAGCATGTTAAGGCCCCCAAAAAGCCCCGGAAGACGGAAAAAAAAAAAAAAAAAAAAAAAAAAAAAAAATAATAATAATAATAATCCTTAGAAGAACAAGAGGGCCCTGCGCGAATTTTCGCTTGGGCCCTAAATATAGCTGCGAGCAGCGATGGCGGGCCCAAGCCCGGTGGCACCGCCACCCCGGTGGCTTCAGGGCAACTGTGCACAGCGGGCAATAGGCACTTAAAACGGTTAAACATCAAAGGACTATGTCAAATTCACTCCACATTTACTGCACTACAAGGTGCCGTTATAGAGCCCCTCCTCCCTGCCCATTTTCAAAGGATTACATGTGCCAAGTTTTAACATTATTCTGATGAATTTTGAAGCAAATCAGGTAAAAATAAGAGGTTGATCTCAATGTATGCTGAAAGTGACACATTTTCTGCTTCCAGTTGGTGGCGCTTCGACTTTGAATCACAATAGTCAAATCCATGTGATCAGCCTTGTACAACGAAGACTAAGCCAAAGTTTCATCAAAATCAATTAATGTATGCAGAAGTTATAACACTTTGTTTCCCTTTTCTTGCCATAAATTCGTTGCCTCGCCACGGCCAAACCGTTTGAGATATCCAAAATCCGTTTGCAATTAAACAACTTCAATGTGTTAGCAACAAGTTAAAAAAAGCTTGGTGTAAATTGGATAAACCCTGTAGGAGTAGTAGTATAAAATTCATAGCCTGTTTTTCGAAAAATTAACATTCAAACCAAAATAGCTGACTTCCTGTTGGTCGGAGCTAATGAATGTAAATTAGAAAATTGTCCGGCTTGATGAGAATAATATGTGTACCGAGTTTGGTGACTGTAGGAAAAACTAACCCCCACTTTTGTCAAAAGGTGGCGCTACTGAGCCCCTCCACCACGCCCATTTCTATGGCTTTGTCCATGTCTACTGGTTGACAATATTGATGTGTGTGTCGAGTTTCATGCAATTTGAAGCATGTTAAGAGCCTCAAAAACACTCAAGAATATTATTACAGTTTGACCTGTTGCCATGGCAACAATATTTCAAATATCAAAAATCCTGTCATAGGTCTACATCTGCTGTGTATTGACATTACACTGATGAAGTTTGAAGCAAATCAGGTAAAAATAAGAGGGTGATCTCAAAGCATTTTAAAAGTGATACACTTCTTGCTGCCATTTGGTGGCGCTATAACTTTGACTCACAATAGTTACATCCATGTGATCAGACTACTACAACCAACACACTCCTGAAGTTTCATAAACATCAATCAATGTATGCAGAAGTTATAACACATTTCCTGTTTCCCTTTTCTCGCCATAAATTCGTTGCCTCGCCACGGCCAAACCGTTTGAGATATCCAAAATCCTTTTGCAATTAAACAACTTCAATGTGTTCGCAACAAGTTAAAAAAAGCTTGGTGTAAATTGGATAAACCCTGTAGGAGTAGTAGTATAAAATTCATAGCCTGTTTTTTCAAAAAATTAACATTCAAACCAAAATAGCTGACTTCCTGTTGGTCGGAGCTAATGAATGTAAATTAGAAAATTGTCCGGCTTGATGAGAATAATATGTGTACCGAGTTTGGTGACTGTAGGAAAAACTAACCCCCCCACTTTTGTCAAAAGGTGGCGCTACTGAGCCCCTCCACCACGCCCATTTCTATGGCTTTGTCCATGTCTACTGGTTGACAATATTGATGTGTGTGTCGAGTTTCATGCAATTTGAAGCATGTTAAGAGCCTCAAAAACACTCAAGAATATTATTACAGTTTGACCTGTTGCCATGGCAACAATATTTCAAATATCAAAAATCCTGTCATAGGTCTACATCTGCTGTGTATTGACATTACACTGATGAAGTTTGAAGCAAATCAGGTAAAAATAAGAGGGTGATCTCAAAACATTTCAAAAAGTGATACACTTCCTGCTGCCAGTTGGTGGCGCTATAACTTTGACTCACAATAGTCACATCCATGTGATCAGACTCCTATAACGAACACACTCGTGAAGTTTCATAAAGATCAATATATGTATTAAGACGTTATAAGACATTTCCTGTTTCCTTTTTCTCGCCATAAATTCGTTGCCTCGCCACGGCCAAACCGTTCGAGATATCAAAAATCCCCTGGCAATTTTTAATCATCAGTGTCTTGACTTCATGCTGACCGAGTTTGGTGGCGATCGGATTAATCGTCTAGGAGGAGTATATCAAATTCCAGAGCATGCGTTTTTCAAACAACCCTTAATAGCTGACTTCCTGTTGGCGTGGCGATTAACTTAGAGCGCGAAAGTTGTTCGGCCCGATGAGGTCTATATGTGTACCGAGTTTCATACTAATACGTGCAAGCATGTTTAATATATGGACCAAATTTTCAGAATTTTTTCAAGGGGGCGCTGTCGAGCCACCCTGCCACGCCCGGGTACCAGCCTCTCCGGCGTCCTAATGGCCGCGGATTCCAATGTGTGTGCCAATTTTCAAGAGTTTTTGAGCATGTTAAGGCCCCCAAAAAGCCCCGGAAGACGGAAAAAAAAATAAATAAAAAAAATAAATAAAATAATAATAATAAATATAGCTGCGAGCAGCGATGGTGGGCCCAAGCCCGGTGGCACCGCCACCCGGTGGCTTCAGGGCAACTGTGCACAGCGGGCAATAGGCACTTAAAACGGTTAAACATCAAAGGACTATGTCAAATTCACTCCACATTTACTGCACTACAAGGTGCCGTTATAGAGCCCCTCCTCCCTGCCCATTTTCAAAGGATTACATGTGCCAAGTTTTAACATTATTCTGATGAATTTTGAAGCAAATCAGGTCAAAATAAGAGGGTGATCTCAATGTATGCTGAAAGTGACACATTTTCTGCTTCCAGTTGGTGGCGCTATGACTTTGAATCACAATAGTCAAATCCATGTGATCAGCCTTGTACAACGAAGACTAAGCCAAAGTTTCATCAAAATCAATTAATGTATGCAGAAGTTATAACACTTTGTTTCCCTTTTCTTGCCATAAATTCGTTGCCTCGCCACGGCCAAACCGTTTGAGATATCCAAAATCCGTTTGCAATTAAACAACTTCAATGTGTTAGCAACAAGTTAAAAAAAGCTTGGTGTAAATTGGATAAACCCTGTAGGAGTAGTAGTATAAAATTCATAGCCTGTTTTTCAAAAAATTAACATTCAAACCAAAATAGCCAACTTCCTGTTGGTCGGAGCTAATGAATGTAAATTAGAAAATTGTCCGGCTTGATGAGAATAATATGTGTACCGAGTTTGGTGACTGTAGGAAAAACTAACCTCCCCACTTTTGTCAAAAGGTGGCGCTACTGAGCCCCTCCACCACGCCCATTTCTATGGCTTTGTCCATGTCTACTGGTTGACAATATTGATGTGTGTGTCGAGTTTCATGCAATTTGAAGCATGTTAAGAGCCTCAAAAACACTCAAGAATATTATTACAGTTTGACCTGTTGCCATGGCAACAATATTTCAAATATCAAAAATCCTGTCATAGGTCTACATCTGCTGTGTATTGACATTACACTGATGAAGTTTGAAGCAAATCAGGTAAAAAATATAGCTGCGAGCAGCGATGGCGGGCCCAAGCCCAGTGGCACCGCCACCCGGTGGCTTCAGGGCAACTGTGCACAGCGGGCAATAGGCACTTAAAACGGTTAAACATCAAAGGACTATGTCAAATTCACTCCACATTTACTGCACTACAAGGTGCCGTTATAGAGCCCCTCCTCCCTGCCCATTTTCAAAGGATTACATGTGCCAAGTTTTAACATTATTCTGATGAATTTTGAAGCAAATCAGGTAAAAATAAGAGGGTGATCTCAATGTATGCTGAAAGTGACACATTTTCTGCTTCCAGTTGGTGGCGCTATGACTTTGAATCACAATAGTCAAATCCATGTGATCAGCCTTGTACAACGAAGACTAAGCCAAAGTTTCATCAAAATCAATTAATGTATGCAGAAGTTATAACACTTTGTTTCCCTTTTCTTGCCATAAATTCGTTGCCTCGCCACGGCCAAACCGTTTGAGATATCCAAAATCCGTTTGCAATTAAACAACTTCAATGTGTTAGCAACAAGTTAAAAAAAGCTTGGTGTAAATTGGATAAACCCTGTAGGAGTAGTAGTATAAAATTCATAGCCTGTTTTTCAAAAAATTAACATTCAAACCAAAATAGCTGACTTCCTGTTGGTCGGAGCTAATGAATGTAAAATAGAAAATTGTCCGGCTTGATGAGAATAATATGTGTACCGAGTTTGGTGACTGTAGGAAAAACTAACCCCCACTTTTGTCAAAAGGTGGCGCTACTGAGCCCCTCCACCACGCCCATTTCTATGGCTTTGTCCATGTCTACTGGTTGACAATATTGATGTGTGTGTCGAGTTTCATGCAATTTGAAGCATGTTAAGAGCCTCAAAAACACTCAAGAATATTATTACAGTTTGACCTGTTGCCATGGCAACAATATTTCAAATATCAAAAATCCTGTCATAGGTCTACATCTGCTGTGTATTGACATTACACTGATGAAGTTTGAAGCAAATCAGGTAAAAATAAGAGGGTGATCTCAAAGCATTTTAAAAGTGATACACTTCTTGCTGCCATTTGATGGCGCTATAACTTTGACTCACAATAGTTACATCCATGTGATCAGACTACTACAACCAACACACTCCTGAAGTTTCATAAACATCAATCAATGTATGCAGAAGTTATAACACATTTCCTGTTTCCCTTTTCTCGCCATAAATTCGTTGCCTCGCCACGGCCAAACCGTTTGAGATATCCAAAATCCGTTTGCAATTAAACAACTTCAATGTGTTTGCAACAAGTTAAAAAAAGCTTGGTGTAAATTGGATAAACCCTGTAGGAGTAGTAGTATAAAATTCATAGCCTGTTTTTCAAAAATTAACATTCAAACCAAAATAGCTGACTTCCTGTTGG